>NC_139515.1:20490584-20796274 GCF_947247035.1 Vipera ursinii | reverse complement strand
CAGGGGAAGGAGAAATTCTCCAAAAATTCTCAGGTGAGAGCTTTTCCCTTAATGAAGGCAGAAGAACCACTATTTGAAAAAGCCAATAGAAAGGTTCCTTCATTGTATTTCAGATTTAATTATATAATAAATCAGTAAGGCTGCAGACCACTGGAGATATGATTATCTTCAAACAAATTGAATGAGAATTGATAGGGGACAAATGCAGAATTTGTCTCCCTTTCACATGTTTATCTTCTTTCTGCAGATTCACTTAGGCAACAAAGTAGTGGGCACCACCCCAAACACCATCCCTAGACACCACCCATCTCCCATTTTTATGATGCTCTTTCACCAGTCTCTAGGAAGCTTAAGCCCATTTCACAGATTCACCAAGGAGGCCACAGCATTTCTATCCCAACAACTGGTCCACTCACCTAATGAACTATACAAAATAGGTAAGAAATGAAATCTGCCTGGAGGACACACATGGAGTACATCTAAGCAACTTGCTCAGATTTAAGAAGCTATTGGGATAAGCAGAGAGAGATTTGAGCAAACAAGAAAAAAAGTTGCAACAATTCACCTTCCAGACAACTCTACCTGCACGACTGAGAATATTCATCAACAAAGTAGGTGGACAATTTTATTGCCAAACCCTAGGTTAAACAATACTATTTTCATGCATGAAAGGCTTTTGCTAAAGACAGCTCCTATTTCAGCTATACTTCAGAAACAAATAAATATTGCCCAGATCTGGAATTTATTTTTGTTTTAAATCATTTTCTACTCCCCACCTCCCATGGCCACTTAATTTGATTCACTCTAACATTTTTTTCTTATTATCTAAGCAATTGATCAGCTTCTGAACTGTATTCCCTCTTATCTACCAATGTTCTTTAAACCACTGCTGCCCTTTTCTTTTCTTTTTTGCTTCTCAATTCAGCATCCACATATGCTTAAAAGGACTTTAAACTAATCTCGACACATTGCCTGCCTATGTTATCTTAGTTAGAGGCTGTTTCTAATTGTTTTGATCAAAAAGAGAGGGGTATGAATTGAGGAGGCAGGGTGGGGGAAGTCTGCCTAGTAAATTTCATGAGCTAAAAACATTAGGCTGCTTTTTAAACAAAGCATGAGACACCACAATATTGACAAATCGTATGAAGAGGGTGACTATGTGTGAGGGGTGTGTGTGTATTCTTCCTCTGGTTTTAAATTTATATAAACTCTTCTTTTTCCCCTTCAAAGTTAGAGATATTGAAGGGAGCAGGAATTCATTAATATGTTTTAATAGGGGAGAGGAGAGTGATCAGGGAGCAAATTTCATTGGGAACAGCCTTCTCTTACCAAGGACATCAACAGCTCTTGTCAATTTCTCACTAGTTTCTTGACTCTGCTAACACTTCAACACAATACTTCTAAGAAAATAGAAGTATTGTGTTTTTGGTTTGTTAATGTTCATTTTTTATTTTAAAAAATCTGGTGTACTACTCCTTCAAAAGAGTAACAAGCCCGTATTAATGTTGACAAGCATTTGATATGCACCACAAAAATTGCATATAAGATGGGGTAAATTTATACTAATTATGAATTGGACTAAGTTTGGAGAATGGTTGGGAGTAAGACTCGGAGTGAATCTTCAGTTTTTTCCTTCTTTTATGACTATATTGAACTTATAATACATAGGATGCAAGCAGGTATATCAGAATAAATGCATCAGTATTATGATATGGCAAAGATCTTCACAAAAAACGTTCTGTAAGGTAGGGCCTTGTTGCAGATGGTGAACTGATTTAAAATCAAAGCAAGAATATGAAATTTCAGTTCATAAATCAAACCTAGTAGGGTTTGTTACATTCTTGAACATGTAACAAATCACTGAACTTTTATTTTATTTTTTTCCTAATTCAGAGTGTCATTGATTTGGGGTGCATTTACATCTTCTATACCTACATGACCAAGCAACCAAACACTGTTATTTTTGTGCATGCTCAAATATTTATTGGGAGATTGTTCACTTTTTGAACAAAATGAAAAGTTTTATTTGCTGTTCCTGTGAGTAGAATAACTATATTTTAACACTTTAATTGCTTTACTTTAAAGCAACTTTCAAGCAGTTGGAATATTGGTCCACAGAACAATCAATTGCTTAATCCAGACATTCTCAAACTTTCTGATATTCCATATTACAAAATGACAAAATAATTATGTTACTCTATTTATTTTACTTCATGATCAACAGAGCACTCCTCCTTCATGGTCACCTCTCTGGTGCAACTTTGGACCCATCTAGGGTCCCCCAAGCAGGAAGAAACTAGCTGTGGGGAGCAGAGGACCATTCTTGCATGGCCATGCACTGCAGGCACAAAACCAGAAATCCCCTTCTCGCTTTTCATAAAGCCTTGAATACTTGGCTTTGAGCTCTGGCTTGGGGCCTTGCTTGTATACTATGTGCTTTTATTCTTGCTTTATATTACATATTTTGTGTTTTTATTTGTTTTATTGTCAGTCACTTAGAGACATTCAAAAGTGTGATGGGTTGCTATATAAATTGAAAATAGCAAAGCATGCTTGGAAAGAAATTGTGAAGAAAATGTGCCTGGAACTTCTCCATATGCCAACTTGGAACCCACCAGAGGTAGCAACTCACATATTGAAGAACACTAGCTTCATGTTCTATAATATCCATAACTGCCTTGACATGAGCCTATAGTATATAAATATTCAAATTAATGTCATAGTAATCAACGACTTTTGTTGCTGTGACATTGGATTTGGTACTCAGCAGCCAAATCATAAATTATTGCAGGTTTGTTCCAGTCATTATTTTTTAATTAAATGTTTCCAGAAAAGTTGAAGGGAAACACTGTAGTCAGCAGCACTTCCACTGAGCAAAGGATAGGAAGAGAATACAAACAGAGTTGTTTCTATTTAGAAACCACACACCTTTGGCTTCTTCTAATTATCAACTAATTAGCACCAGGCTTCTGAGCTGTTTGCTTCCCAGGTAGATGCGAGAATTGCCTATTTCTGCTTTTCTTCCTCTTTTTCCCCAAATCCATATTTCATTCCATATCATGTTTTAAATCACAGAACTGAGATGGATTATTTTACTGGTAGGTGAGCTAGGAATCTTTCAGTATACAAATATGCATTAACTATATATTAGGGGTGGAAGCAATAGGACAGAGGTATAAGCAACCAAATCAAATGGGGAATATATTTTTCTTCCTTCAGCATTTCATACATCTTCCTAAATGAATGAATGCAAAGACAGCTTGACAGAATCTTGGAAAAAGATAAAAACCTGATCTTAAGACCTGTCATAAAAGTATTTCCTTTCATTGGTAAAGATGATCTTCTGAAACCGTGATATAAAGAGATTAAGGTGATGGGCGATGACACATGGATTAAACAGTTACAGATCTTATTTTGCTGGTCAAATGTACAGAACACAAAGTTGTTTGGAACTTTTAACTTATAGTCCATACAGTAAAGGTTGCTGAACCTCTAGATGACCTTCAAAGTTACTATCAGGTATTGTCTGATTTCTTTGAAGACTTGAACTGACATAAAAACAGTTAATTGAACCTACTTGACATTATAATGAAAGTTTAAAACTTTTGCACATAGCAATTTCACTAAATTAGCTAATTATGCCTACTCAGGACTGAATTAATGTTCATTAATTATTTATATGTTTAGATTTACTTTAGAATAGAATAGAGCTGGAAGGGACTTTGGAGGACTTTTAGTCCAGCCCCCTGCTCAAGCAGGAGAACCTGTACCATCTCAGACAGGTAATTGTCTAGTCTCTTCTTAAAAATCTCCAATGATGGAGTGCCCATGATTTCTGGAGGCAAGCTCTTCCACTAGTTTATTGTCCTCACTGTCAGGAAGTTTCTCCTTAATTCCAGGTTACTTCTCTCTTTGATCAGTTTGCAACCATTGCTTCTCATTCTTTCTTCTGGTGTTCTGGTGAACAATTTGACCCCCTCTTCCTTGTGGCAGCCACTCAGATACTGGAATACTGCTATCATGTCAACCCTATTTCTTCTTTTCTTTAGACTAGCCAAACCCAAGTCCTGCAGCTGTTCTTTGTATGTTTTAGTCTCCAGGCCTTTGATCATCTTAGTTGAATTTTTTCCAAACACTCAACATTTTTTTGTGATATGGTGACCAAAATTGGCTTCAGTATTCCAGGTGTGGTCTTACTAGAGTTTTATAAAGTGGTACTAATACTTCATGTGATCTTGATTCTTTGCTTCTGTTTATACAACCCAGGATTGTATTAGCTTTTTTGGTTGCTGCTGCACACTGCTGACTCATGGTCAAGTGATCGTCCACTAGGACTTCAAGGTCCCTCTCTCAGTCACTGTTTCACCCAATCTGTACTTGTATTTTTGGTTTTTCCTGCCTAAATGTAAAACTTTTCTTTTCCACACATTGAAACTCATTTTGTTGGAGAGGGCCCATTGTTCAAGTTTGTCTAGATGTTTTTGGATCCTGAGTTTGTCTTTTGGGGGGTTGACTACTGCTGTCAGTTTAGTGTCATCTGCAAATTTGATAAGTTCCCCTTCAATTTCCTCATCTAAGTCATTTATGAAGATATTGAAGAATACTGGGCCTAAGACGAAACCTCACTTCTCCCACTGCTTACCTCTCTCCATGTGGATGTAGTGCCACTGAGGACTACTTGTTGAGTACGGTTTGCCAGCCAGCTACATCCATCTGGTGGTGATATTGTCTATTCCACCTTTTTCTACCTTACCAAGGAGTAAGTTGTGGTCTATTTATCAAATGCCTTACTGAAATCTAAGTATACTACATCCACAGCATTTCACTGGTCTACTACTATGGTTCTACTTTAAAAAAAATAATGTACAGAAATTTCTTCCAATTTATAGACAATACAACCAATCAATTTGCAATTAACAATCCTACCCAACTCTTTCCCTTAGACAGCCACATGTCTTACTTGAAAATAAACACCAATCTCCTGGAGCCTAAATATATATTTTAGAGTAAACATAATATAATGAGAATCTGTAACTATGTACATGACCAGCTGTTTATACTATCTATATTTTTAATAAAATTAAAAAGCTACAGTGCTATTTTTCTGTCAGCCCAAGTACTGATAAAAAGTTCTTTTATTGTTCCTATTACCACTAGCTATCAGAGGTCCTTGCCCCACCCCTGGCTCCATCAAGAAACACGCTGTTGAGTTCACAGGTGGTCTGTTTATTTACGGTATGCTCTGCCATGCAGTATTCAAACAAACAGCAAACAAAGTCAGCTCTGGGAGCAACCGCCTCCCAGCACTTTAAATAGATACCTCCCAGCTGGCCCCACCCCCCCACCCACCTAGCCAGCATCTGGCGTGAGTGCCAATATTGCAGCAAGGCAAGGAAGTGAGGCAGGATTTCAGCTCCCCGCCATTTCTCCGTGCTGATCAGGGTACCCCTTCCAGCATACAAGTATAAGGGAGGGAAAGGCTGTCACTGCCATCTCTGCTGCTGGTCCCTACCACTGCCTCGGGAGACCTCCATCTGACGATCTTGTCCCCCCTCCCCCGCCCATTAGAGGCAAGCCCACAGGGGCTTGACACTAACTATTTAGTGATTATTTGTTCTTTGTTTGATTAAGAGAGACCAAATTTGTCCTTGAGGGCCAATCCTAACTATATCATCATCAAGCTTTCTTTACCCTCATTTAATTGGGAAAACATGTGAAATAAAAAGAAATGGTACCATACCATTATCTTTCTAGGCATATTTATTCAACTCGCTTGACTTGGTCAAATAAAGGCCAACAGATGTATTAAGATCACACAATTTGGTTGGTGATAATGTGAATTAGGGTTTTTTGTGGCTTAGTATGTTGGGGTTGATTATGGGGCAATGTCTTGTCAGAAGCCAGAACATATGCTTAATTCACTAAGCAGGTAAAGAGTGTTGTATGAGCAGGTTTGGTCTAATAATTAAGACATAGGCTAGAAACAAGGACACTAAGTTTTAATCCCACCTCAGGCATGAAAGCTAGCTGGGTGACTTTGAGCCAGTCATTCTTCCTCACCTTAGCCACCTTATAGTGTGATTGTTCTGGGGAAAATAGGAAGAGGATGGAGTATTAGATATGTTGGTTGTCTTAAGTTACTTACAAAAAATAATAAAAGGATACAAATAAAAGATTGTTTTATGAGTATATACATCTAGTGAGGTACAGTAGAGCTGTATGTAAATAGGCAGTCCATGGAATAATTTCCTATTAGCACAGAGACTTTGTGTCTTCTGTGGCCTAACTTCATCCATTTGCTAAAAATGAAATTGTTTGAAATAGGGCATATTGGCTAACAAAGGTGGCTCTACTCCCCATTAACTAAAAAAATGTTAAGTGTCTCTTAGGAATACATATAGAAAAAAATTAAAAACCCTAAAACAAATCTAAATATCTTCACTTAATGGGACATTAGCAAACATTGGGATTTTACTCAGTGGGACTTTAAATAACACTATTTATATCAGTAACATTGTCAAATTATAATTTTGTTATTGCATAAGGCTAAATATATTTACATTGCTATAGAACTAAATGAGAACCAGTTTTCATCAGGCTAATAAACTGGAGACTGTGAGTTGTAATCCCACTTTAGTTAAGAAGCCGGATGGTGATTTCCTGTTTTTAGTTTTGTACTTGATTTACCCTATATGCATTCTGAATATATCAAAGACTACCATAAAAAGTTAACTACCCTATATTAATACACAGCACATAGATACATGCATTAAAGTCACTGCACTTGATTTACCTTGTTCATTATATTTATTTATACCTGGGTTAATAAGCATTCTTTTTAATCAGGTTGTTTACAATCAGCCAAAACTTTAACAAAATCACATGTAATCTACCTACAGTATTTCCTGGGAAGTCCAGGAAATTTCTAGTCTTGACTGGCAGGGTGTTCAATAAATAAATAAATAAAGGAAACCACCAACTCCTCTTCACTTTTCACAGGGTAGGGATTCTCAGAACACCTTTCTTTAGGGATCACCTGGGGCAAGCCAAATATGGGTGGATGGATTGGATTTTGAAGAAAATGAGAAGCAAAAGTAATGCCTGTTGCATAGATGTTGTGTTTTCAGGGAGCAGATGAGGAACTTCATTTTGGGCCAGTTGAAGCTTCTAGGTTAGGCAGGGGTGTCAAACTACTGGCCCACGTGCAGGGTGTGTCACAAAGAAACCATGCCCACCCATTGCAGGCAATGGGGAAAAAGCTCCAATATGTCATGCAATGTCATGTAACATCGTGAGTTTGACATGTCTGTTCTAGGTTACCTTCAAAGGCAATCCTTCAAGTTTCAACTGTGATAAATGAAACTAACCAAAGAGAAAAATAATCTAGAACTAAGGAGAAATTTCCTGACAGTTGGAACAATTAATCAGTAGAACAACCTGCCTCCAAGAGTTGTGAATGCTCCAACACTGGAAGTGTTTTAAGAAGAGACTGGACAGCCATTTGTCTGAAATGGTATAGGGTTTCTGCCTGAGCAGGGGTTTGGACTAGGTGACCTCCAAGATCTCTTCCAAATCATCATCATCATCATCATCATCATCATCATCATCATCATCTATTAGTTTTCTTTTGCTTTTGGTCAGAAAAATTTCAAAAATCGAGATAGTGGCCATGACTGTATAGTTAAAGACCTGCTCCTTTTTATGTATTGTGCATACAAAATGCAAAACACACCATGATCATTCTGACATTTTCGAACATATATCCATATATGCCTGTTGTCATCTGATTTCAGGGAAACTGGAGCAACAGACATTTCTACAGCGATACAAAGTCTTATGGATAGTGAATGGATGAGAAAGAAAGAATACAAGGATATTGTTCATGGAATAATTTTCAAGAATACTTCACTTTATTAGTCAATACCAGGAATTTTCAATTTTCAGTACCTGAAAATACTCGTCAACAAAGTTTTTCTTCTGCTGTGTACTTTCAGTAATGTCAACTCTTCTTTCTATAAATAATTGAGATTGTAAAGATCAGCAATATCAGGACAAAGTCAACATTTCATACAGCTCTAGAGAGGAAAAATATCTTTCATCAGACAACTGCATTCTATAAGCCTATAAATGTGTCTGATATGTTAATTAAAAAGAAGCAATTAACAATGGAATGATTTTGGAGGTTCAGGATATTGTCATATAGCCTCTGATTCTTCCTATTTTTTTTGAGAAATTGTATTTATTTTTAAATTTGAATTAATTTGTGCAACCATATTGTACCATTTAGTTTTGTCTTTGCAGTCTTGTTCATTTCAGTTTGTTGTGTTTTTCACAGATAAAAAAATAAATAAATGCTATTTCTGTAACAAGCAGCAATATTGGAAATTCTGAGGATTATTTTCATCAATTGTTAGTTGTTTCCCATGCACAGAACATGTGAACCACTTGTTTCAGAATTGTATTAAATTGCAGTGCTTATCTGTCCTAATCTGTATGTTAAGGATCTTGAACGTTTCATACAATAATGCCAGCAGAGTCACATATATTGCCCAATTTGACATAGGGAATGGATTAAACAAACCTCATCTAATGTTTGTTTCTTCAGGTTATCCTTGGGGATTATATTAATTTGAAGACTTGTATCTTTCATACTCTGTTTCATGGCTCTCAAACATGCATGTATAAACTATGCAAACTTATCATTTAGACTTCAGAAAAACACAATATTCCCTATTAACATTCTGAAAATATTTTTTTCAATCTTTATTCAGTCATAGACCAGAAGATAAAACACAAAAGGCAGAATTAATTAGGAAAAAAGGAAAAATATAATTGTTCTAAAATATCTAAAGCATTAGAGGAAATACAGTGTACTGTACAAGTAATAGAATAGTACTTGATTCAGGAAATACAATAAAATATTAATCCAGTAATAACAACTTAAGAGGCTGCCACAAAGAAGAGGGGGTCAACTTATTCTCCAATGCACCTGAAGGCATATCATATTCGTCCAGTGCATGGACACAATCTCTATTCAAAGGGAAACTTTTGGTATCTTCCTTCAGTTATGGCTGTTTGGAGGGCATTGAATCTCTGACTAAGGATATAGCTTTATGAATTTGGGATTGTTATGTGGTTAAAATATCTAGCTGGTTGAAGGTGTGCAGAATGGCTTGAGAGGATGTTTATGGGTGCAACTGGAAGGTTTGCTTGAAGTCTTAAATCTGTAGTCCTCTGAGATTAACTAATCTCTGAGACCCAGAAGTATCAATACTACTGGACTCTGTCAGAGCGGCTGTTTTTCCAGGAACTTTTCATGGATTGCAAATATAAATGTCAATCCTTCCAAAAAGAATATCAACAGCAACAACACAGAACTACAGTGGTTTAGAAGATTGGTATCACTTCTCCTCCCATTATTTTCTTATGCAAATGAAACATATGGTCTAATAAGAGAATGTAGTATGGATCTGAGTTCAATAGCAATCCTGATTGGGCTTTCTAAGCAATTGAAATTAAATTATTTGCAAAGTGTGATAGTCTGCTTTATTTCAAGTCTGCAGATATTATTATTATTATTATTATTATTATTATTATTATTATTATTATTATTATTATTATTAATAATAATAATAATAATAATAATAATAATAATAATAATAATAATAAGTTGGAAGGGACATTGGAGGTCATCTAATCCAACCCCCTGCTCAGGCAGGAAACCTTATACCATTTCAGGCAAATGGCTGTCCAGTCTCTTCTTAAAAACCTCCAGTGTTGGAGCATTCACCACCTCTGGAGGCAGGTTGTTCCACTGGTTAATTGTTCTAACTGTCAGGAAGTTTCTCCTTAGTTCTAGGTTGCTTCTCTCTTTGACTAGTTTCCATCCGTTGCTTCTTGTCCTGCTTTCATGTGCTTTCAAGAAGCACTTTATTCTGAAAACTTGGAAGAAATGTAAACTTCACACTTCATGATTAATTTGCAATATCATGCCTTGCCAGAACACTTCTTTGAAGATTGTTACCTGGCCTTTCCCCCTTGAAAGTACATTTTTCAGAGGATATTTCTTAAACAGGATAAAAAGAAACCTATGAGTTACAGATTCATGTTTATAAACTCGTTAAACTGTTGCTTGTGAAGAGATGTTAATTTTAAGGCAAACAACAGAATATTCTTTAAAATATCAACACTACATGGATTTTTGTTGTTTTGTTTTGTTTGTGGTTTACCTGGAGGAGGCTAAGATCCTTTCAGGACTATATTACAAGGGTGCTGAAGCCACTTCATATAATAGTGAAAATTCCAAAAGATCCTGTTTTAAATTTGGAGGGAAATATTTCAGGTATTTTAATGGTTTAACCTTTTTCTAAAGCCTACTACAATATAAAACTAGCAAGTTAACATTGATTTGAGAATGACAAAGCTGTAAAAATAAGGTTGGAATATCTCATGATGTTGTTAACTTCTCTTTTGTATTGATTCCCAGCTATTGGTTATCGGTTGGTTTTGTTGAGTGGGAAACATTGAGAACATTTCTTGATTTAGATGGTGATGTATAATAATATCTCTATGAGTTCTTGGTTTTTTGTTTTTTTGTGATTCTGACTGTTTTTCTATCTTGACTTCGGATAAGTCGTTTCAAAGTGTTGTCTGAAGCTCACCCATTTTGTATTTAATTGTATTCAATTTTTTGAAAAGGGAGATTAAAAACTAATACAAATTAATCTAATGTGAGGAAAAGGAAAGGAAAAAGAAATCAAAAAGAAAGCTAAAAGGGAGAAAAGGAAAGAAAAAAAGAAGAGAAAAAGATGCAAAAATGTGGTTTCCATGTACAATTATAAATTTACCTCTTACTCTAAAGTTACAACATGACACTCTTTCTATCATCTATCCTGTCCAAACCACAAAAAAACGTCCTCCTTGTTTTACTTCAATACAATCAAAGCAACAGTGCAATCCAAGTAAGAGGTTGTTTTAGCAATGGTCCTCTTCCATTTCAATAAATATCCAGTCTGCTAGAACTATAGTAAGTGTATGATATATGATACATAGTTCAGCGGGAGCCAGGAGTAAGTGAACGTAGCTTATGGACCTGTTTTCCAGGACAGAAAGAGAAGAAGGAGAGAGAACCTAAAAATACTGTCTTTGGCCACCTGCCAAGTAAGTCACCTAATGGATAACTGTGAGTAGTAGCTTGTTAGATTCAGGGCAGGGCTTCCAAAATAACAAGGCAGGATTTTCAGTAGCAATTTGAAAACAGAAATCAAGACTTTTTGAAATTGTATTATATAAGAAAGATGTCAGATTTTTTTTCTTTTAAATCTAAGAATTAAAAGAGGAATACACATGTCCCAGATCATTCCAGCTATATTATGGAGAATGTGAACTTGTGAATAAGATATGGGTGCTCACCTTTTCCATTCTTTCCTGGTCCAAAAATCAACTTTGTAATCTATTTTTTGCCTTGTCTCTTTCCATCTTTTTATAACCTCAGAAATGAAGGTATGAATATAAGCTGGGGAGGCTCCTTGGGGATGCATTTTCCTACTCCTTCATTAATTTTCTTTGCTAGTGAAACCCACATTAATGGCTAGAGAGAAACAGAGCTCATTTACTTCCCTTGTAAACTGCTGTTTGTAAGGAGTCAAATAATTGGTTCATTTGACTGGGGTTGACAATATGTTAAGTGAGAAAAGTCAGCTACTTTTTGAAGCCACATAATATAGTGTAATAAATTGGCTGGATGAGAGATTCATAGTAAAAGGAAAAATGGGTCCGACTCTGAGGCCAGGATTTCTTGGTTTATAAAAATGACTAAAAGATGAGAGCCCAAATCTTTATGAGTAAAATAACAAGTAAATAAATTCATATGAACAATAATATCATACTTTCCAGTGCAATTCAGAAGCATATTTATTTTTCTGCTGATTAGATTCTGTGATAGGTTCAGGACTATGGAACCTCAGATTTCAGATTCTTCAGATTTACCCCAGTGAATTGAAAGAGATGAATCCAAAATTTGAAAGATGGAAAAAATGATAACCCATATCCCTGTCAGATTTTAAGGCCTCAACCACATACCTTTTCTAGCCTGGACCAAGAGCCCTACAAAACTTACAACTCTCACAGCAAAACCTCCATGTCAGTGCCTGAGGCAGGCTGAAGCCGGATCAATGTATATTTTCCACTGAAAAATAGAATATAATGTCCTATGCAGTGTTCCCATTGGTCTGGAAGGAAGGCCTGAGAAAGGTTATCTGCATTACTCCAATTGACCCATTGAAGGACCACCTCTGTCATCTGCTCATGCAGCTCTGAGCATGATTGTTTATTTCTTCTTAGGCTGCTGAAAAAAAACAGTCACTCTGCAACCAATATTTTATTTCTGGAATAGTGCCCTTCTGAAAGGTATTCCATATGGTTTCTATTCCTACTAGCATCATCCCTAGTAGACAGATCAGACTGGGTAATCATGTCTACAGGAAGGCTACAATTACGTCTACTGAGATTAGCCATAATAGAATATTGCAAGTCTGATTGTGCTGAACCTCTCCTTATACTTCAGTGAATTGGAAGGAAGGGTCTGCCTGAGCTACTTCCAAATACTTATCTATTTTCTCAAGAGTTAAAAAATGTTTCAGCCCCTTTTGTCTAAATAATGATTCTTATATGCAGTATTTCCATCAAGTCATCTTCTATATTTTCTATTAATAGTAACCTCTGCTGACTTATTTATTTCAATTTAGTAGACCTGAAGTCATCTTATCTCCTTAGCTTCTTCTCTTCAAGAATCTTTCTTCCTTCCTATTTCTCTTCCTTTCCCAAAACCTGTCCTTATCCCTATGTTTCTTCCCATGACATCCTTTGACAACCACAGCCCCACCATCATGCAAGAGAAGCAGGTTTCTTGCGTGGTTTGGGGATGTGGCAAGAATTGTGCTGGGTCAAAAGTTGTTCAAAGTTTGACCAGAGGAAAATTTGACCAGAGGAAAACACATTACAGGTATATGTGGGAAAGTACAAAGATTAGCTGTTTCCAACCTGGAGAGAGTCTCTTTGGAAAGGCTGGAAGACCCAAGGGAAAGAAATTTTTAACTGTTGCCAGCAGGAATGCCAAATTGATTAAAGTGCCCAACTAAGTTGAAATTATGGGTGAATTTTCCACTTCAAAGCATTCATTATAGGATCATAACACCAGTTTATCTATAAATCTGCAGCCCTAAAGTACAAATAGTGATTTTCTTAAGATGTTCAAACCCTACTACAAAGTCCTTCCAAAAATGCTGCAGTATGCTTGATTTCACATCAAGAGAAGCTCCTGAGTCATCATCAAAAGTAGCCTGATGCATAATGTATAGCATTAAATCAGCCTGGAAGTTTTCAGAATATAGATCATGGTGAATAGTTTATGACTGTTCAAAAATAGTTGCAGCTGGTGAACCAGCCAAGCTAGCAAAAAGATGACATGGTGTCTCTATAGATCTTGATGAAGCCCATAATATTTCCTTGCTCTTTTGATTTTGGCTCTGTCCCTTTTCCTTTGTTTCTCTTTGACTTGGTGAGAATCCTGGACAAGTAAAACTCTGTAAACATTTATGTTTTTTTTAATAAATTCCTTGATTTAAGCCAGTTTCATATTTGAACATAAGCGGTTGACAGACCTAGTGTCTCTGTTTGTTTTTTTAATCGCACATAACACAACATTCAGCAAAAGGAGATAAAATAGAAACAAATAACGGACAAGCTCCAACTCCTTTCTGGAGATTTATACATATATCACTAGTATTGAAGATTGCATATTTGTTTCTGTATTAATTCTCAGTGATGGACTTCTCCCCAGTTGGCTGACATTTCTAAATCAAATGCAAGGAAGCATTTTAAATAAAATATGATTGCTTCCTCTTTTCTGCTATGATTGAATGTGCAAGATAAACTCTCCCCTGTGAAAAAAGAGGCATCACAATGACAGTTGCACTTTGCTGTCACAAAGGAGACTCCTTGCACTCTGACTTGCAGACAGCCCTTGACGAGGAACAGAAGGAGGGAAAAAGATTAATGCCCTTCTTGACTTCAGCACTCTAAATCATTCAGGTATTGTAGGAATGAGGGTTGTAACAACTCACTGTAGCCACATCTGCAATGACCTGTATGGTTTCTGCTGCTAGCCTGATAGAACAGGCATGAATGATGTCAAGCTTCTCAACAGCAGCCAGCAATGCAGCAGAATTTCAATTAGTCAGGTGACAATCAGCTGCAACCCCTGAGGAATGAAAAACTACATCTGATATTGACAGCCATCCCTGATGGCCCAGGAAGCTTAACTATGACACCACTCATGCCAGATGAACAATGTGTGTCTTTCCCTCCATAGCTTCTTCTCTTTGATTTCCAAAGAATGGCTCCAGTGGACTGAAAAATATTTTCCTTGATTTAGTTACTCTGCAAAGTGGTAAACAGAAAAAGGGGGCTAGGAAAATGTGCCCCACTCAGCAAAAGAAAGGAAAAGGAAGCTAAAGGTCATCTCTTGTTATCTTTTCCTCTTAAAAATAAAAAAATAGGTATAATTTTGCACAGTAACATTCATATGAGTTGGAAGCAATTCTGAGATTTTGCTCTTCTCACTTGTTTTCATCTATAAGCTTTTGCTCCTCTATCTTCTCACTGGTGTTGGGCCTTTAATAGTGATTGGAAGAAATTAGTTAAATAAAATATTTTCCTCCTCTATGTAGAAGGGAAAGCTGTATTTCTTGAAACCTCCTGCAGTATCCATATTTTGTGCCAGTAAAACATGATAACAGTCAAACTGGCAGTAATTTGTAAGTATGTAATTAAGTAGTAATCCATAAAGTATAGATATATTCATTCATTTTTTAATATAGTTGTATGAAGTCATGACAGGGACGCGGTGGCTTAGTGGGTTAGGACGCTGAACTTGTCGATCGGAAGGTTGGCAGTTTGGCGGGTCGAATCCCAAGTGCTGCGTAGCAGAGTGAGCGCCTGTTACTCGTCCCAGCTTCTGCCCACCTAGCAGTTCGAAAGCATGTAAAAATACAAGTAGAAAAATAGGGACCACTACGGTGGGAAGGTAACAGCGCTCCGTGCGCCTTTGGCATCTAGTCATGCCGGCCACATGACCACGGAGACATCCTCGGACAAGCGCTGGCTCTTCGGCTATGAAACGGAGATGAGCACCGGCCCCTAGAGTCGGAAACGACTAGCACGCATGTGCGGGGGAACCTTTACCTTTACCTATGAAGTCATGATCCTTTTTTTTTCAGATAATGTGTTCTGATTGACTTTCTACAACTCTTTCTTGTGCAGGGATGTCTGGGAGTAGAGCGAGAGATTTTTTTTTTTTAAAAGTGAGGATTGCAATGGTGAATGTACAATCAACCCTTCCATTTTATGTCTGATGGGTGGAGCTACTATTAATTGTTTTTGATGCTCTCACCTCATCACATTTTGGGCCATAAATATATCCCAGGAACTCCAGAGGCAAATGATTTGGAGTGTTGGTAAGTGCAAAAATTAAACCCCTTGTTTTTCTTTTAAATTTCCCTGGGGTGGATCTCAAACCGGTTCCGTCAAGATATCACAGAAACAAATATCATCATCTATGGTGTTCAGAGGCCTTCTCCTTTTATAGTCTTCTACTAATTGTAATTGTGGTCTCATGTTTTCAGTTGCAATTTTAAATATTCAAATGTTCACTCACTTCAATTTGAACATACATTAAGAACTTCATGTCCTTGTTGCTGCTTGGAGGAGACTGATGCTAGGCCATCTTCACAGCCAAAGATTGGCTCAATTATTACATCTTAGCCAACATTAAACCAGTAAGAGGTTATCCTTAGTCATCGAGAGATGTACTAATATTTTCATGCAGAGACAACAGAGAGTCACTATGTCAACTGGTGCACCATTCTATCTAGATAGGTGACAAAAGGGATGCACAGTATGGAAGAAAAATACAATAAGAACAATATCTTCCACTTTCTCCTCCTCAGAGAAAACCATGATCTGACACCATATTTATAATTCCTGTATGTCAACAATAGCAAACAACAACTCCTCTCAAATAGCAAGCAATTAATAAAACACACATTGAGGTATTCTAAAAATTAAGTCTTAAGGGCCTACATTATTTGGCCAGCTGCCTTTTTGTCCACATTGTCATGAGCAATTATCTCTGAAACTTAAAATTATTTTACCACATGGCTGCACCTTGTCACAAGAGCCCGTGATTGTTGCTTTTGAGCATCATTTATTGTTAGTGATGTTGTAACCATGTGCTTTTCCTTTTAAAGGACCTCTCATTTTTTGTATGCAACATTGAGCTAATAGTCCTGGTTTGCAATTACTCGTTTTTCAAGCTAGGCCTTGGGGACATTTATGATACAATATATTGTTGAGAAAGATTGAGTTATTTAAAGAAGTGAATGGATGTATTGTGTTGTAAATTTTAATTTTATGCACTGAAGCTTAGGAAGCATTCCAAAGGCTGATGTGATTCTTTTCTTAGATTGAAGTGAATACCACCACTAAATCACTGCAAAAGAAAATTGTGAGGGCCACAATTTCATCCCATCAATCATCATGTTCTTTTGATGTAGCAAAGGAACTGTAGTGGAGTCACTTTTTAGTCCAGCATATTATAACACAAACATCAAAATAAATATTCCTACTTCCCTGCACCCCCACCACACCAACACAATACCATTTAAAATGTAACTACTCTGTCTTTGTGTTGCCACCAATATCCCTGAAGAACAAACTTTAAAGTGATAATGGAAATTTTTACTCAGGAGAAACACCTATAGGAGTCTTGAAGTCAGAAGACTATTTCTGTAATAAGCCTCTGTGCTTTATATTATTTACTTTAAGGATATGTAATGGATTTGGAAGAAACCTAGTTCATGAAGTAAAAGAGATTTTTCTAACCTGGAAAACTGTATAGTTTGTCTACAATATAGTTTAACCTATGTTGTTTAAAGTGGCATTGTCAACTCTACAACAAAGTTAGCTGAAGCCATTTTCCCTTTGTTTTTGGTTGCCACAGACTTGGGAGGAGGGAGAGTAGAGTTTTATCTTAGCCATAACAATACATTGTTCTGTGGGAACCAAGGTCATTGCTAGCTGCATTTTGGCAGGTTGTATTTTCCGTTAGAAATCCCGCACAAGTAGTTAATTGGGGGATGTGATTTATGACATGCTATGGGGTGGGAAGTTTCACTTGTAACTTTGTAACCTTGGGGGGGGGTGTTTCAGTTTTGGGTTCACTTTTGACTGTGCTGATATTATGTAGCCAAATAAATATGTTCTTTAAGGAAGCTTTTTAGCCTTGGAGTTCTTTTTACTGGTTTCATCTATCAGAACCATGACAGGCATGATGGATCAGCAGTTAAAGATGCTGAACTTGTTAGCTGGAAAGCTAACAACCCAGGTTTGAGATCCAAGCACCATGTTATTGGTTGAACTCCCATTACGTGTCCCAGCTCCTGCCAATCTAGCAGGGTTTTTTTCTCCATTTCTTCCACAAACAAATCAACACATATACCGCAATACATAAATACATACTCATAAGTTTGGGTGCTGCTCATCCATTTCCCCTTTCACCGTATCCACACTCCTTCTCTCTCTTTCCTCTTCTCTACTTTCTTTCTCCCTTTCCTCCTTTCTTTCCTACTTCCCTCTTCTTCCTCTCCTCTCCTCTTTCCCTCACCACTCCCCTCCCATTTCTCCCCACTTCTCCTCCTCTTTTCCTGTAACCTTCCTACTTCCTTCACCCTTCTCTACTCTCTTCCCTCTCTCCTCTCCTTTCTTCCCTCCCATTCCTCTTCTGATACAATTCAGGGGTAATGTCCGAGCAGCTCCTCTTCTTAGATTTTCAATATCTATATTAGGTTTGATAACATTAATTTTCTATTACATCAATAGTTCTATAAATCTGGCCTTCTCGGTATATACTTCTATAAATTTTTATACTACTTCCGGTTATGCAACACTATGTCGCCTGGGTCTCCCTCCTTATCTTCTCATTTTTCTTCCATCTAAATTAGTGCTAGCTGTCTTTTAAGCATATTCTCTTTTTTCACCCACTCATAAAATTTTCCCCAAATTTCATAATACTCTGACTCTGTCTTATCTTTAATTATCATTGTTAATCTATTAATTTCCACACATTCCATTATTTTCCTGACCACCTCTTCTTCTGGAGGAGCTTTAAGTGCCTTCCAGTTTTGCGCAAACACAATCCTAGCTACAATGGTTATATGTGTTATGTACTGGGCTCATTAATAATACCACATGGGTTGCTGGAGCAGCTAACGTCTCTCCAGCAACCCAGACTACAAGTCTCCAGCACTATAATTGGCTAGCCCTATGTGTCAATGGTTGCTTCAAACCTATTGGCTGCTGCCTAGGGGCTAGACTATATATTGCGGCTAGTTACAGCCATTTGCCAGTACAGATTCTGCATGAAATAAAATATGACTTTCCCTGTACTCAGTAACCTCATCTTCATTCCTGCACCAAAGAACCCACTATTTAACACTGGCGATGAAGATGGGATCCTGCTTCACTGAAAAAAAGAGTTGAAGTCTATGAGGGAAAGGCAGCGCATGCCAGAGGGAAAAGGCATTCCCCGCCCAAGGTCAGCTAGCAAGCTATGCTAGTGACCTCGTGCTCAGTGGACTCATTCCCTGAGCCTGGAAGCAGGATTTGGAAGGAAATTCAGGAACCAGCAAAGAAAGAATGCCGAAAGTCGAGAATTTGATGTGAAGCACCCGGAGGAATGGCCATCCTATTTGTCCCAGGTAGAGAACTACCTCAGGGCAAATCAGATCGCAGAAGAAGGACTAAAGGCCGCGATGCTACTCTGCGTGTGCGGCCCAGCAACCTTTGACTTGGCTGAGAACCTTTTTGCGCCAACACCGATTGAAGTGGTCTCCTATGCAGACCTCAAAAAGAAGCTAACCAGACATTTCCAACCCAAGATGTCTGAAATGGCTTGGCGGTTCAAATTTGACCAGAGAGTGCAGCAACCCGGGGAATCAGCTTCAGAATTCATAGCGGGCCTGAGGCAGGACGCACGCCTTTGCAAATTTTCAAATTTAGAGGAGCGACTACAAGACCGGCTCGTCTGAGGCCTATGGGACAGAATGCTTCAGCAGAGACTCTTTGCTAGATCAAACTTAACATTTTCTGAAGCACAAGACGAAGTGATGGCCGATGAAACCACCGGGGGCACAGTTCAAACAGTACAGCCTGCCAAAACTACAAAGTTTGAAGAAACGGTCCACCTTGAGGATGCCAAACGCACTGTGGAATCTTCCAAGGAAGAAGAGCCAGAAATCAACAGACTCCAAAAGCAATTCAATGTGCAACACCGCAACAGCCTGCAGCAAGAGAACACTTACAAGGCAGTTCTCTTACCTAGATGTAAGGGGTTCAGCGGCAACCATTTTCATGCTGATTGCAGATTCCGATCAGCCACGTGCAGAGCTTGTGGAAGGACAGGCCACATCACAGTGGTTTGCAGAGCTTGCCAGAGAGACCGGCCACCCAAACACCTGTCAGAAGAACCAACTAGGAGAGGTACTGGGGCCCAGGGTCCAGTTAGTGTGAGGTTTTCCAGAAGCCATAGAAGCATGTGCCGCACCGGGGCTCAATGCCCCCTCAAACCCAAACTCAGGCTCTTGGTAGAGCTACAAGGAGTTCCATGTAAGATGGAATTGGACTCTGGCTCTTCAGTCTCAATTATTTCTCAAGAAACTTTTAATTTCATGTGTAGGCGCAGTAACAATTGGGCCAAACTAAGGCCCTCAGATATAATACTAACCGATTTTCAAAATGCTGAACTTAAAGTTAAGGGAGAAGCCACTTTGACGGTAAAAATTTAAGGGTTTTTTTGAGCACCTGGATGTCATACTAGTAGGGGGCCAGAGAATGAGTCTCATTGGACTTGATTGGTTTGATGCCTTAGGTATTCAGATTACTGGCATAAACCGTACACAAACTGCAAACCTCACTTCAGTATGTGAGGACTATGAAGATGTTTTTGATTCAGCCCTAGGAACATACACAGGCCCACCTATCTCATTTAAGCTAGATCCCAATTTAGTTCCAATCAGGGTTAAGCCTCACAGGGCCCCCTTTGCCTTAAAACATAAAATTGATTCAGAAATCGATAAGCTTGTAGAACAGGGCGTGTTACAGAATGTTGATGGTGGGGAGTGGGAAACTCCTATAGTCACTCCACTTAAAGCCAACAGGGAAATTCACCTTTGTGCTGACTATAAATGCACACTAAATAAAGCTCTCAAGCAACACGCTTACCCGGTCCCAGCGGTCAACCACATTTTAGCCTCATTGCAAGGGGGTACTATTTTTGCTAAACTTGATTTAGCACAGGCCTATCAGCAATTGCCGGTGGATGAGGCCACAGTCGTGGCTCAGATGATCGTAACTCAAAGAGGGCTTTCAAAGTCAAACGCTTACAGTTTGGAGTCAGTGTTGCACCTGGCATTTTCCAGGGAATCATGGAGCGTACACTTAAGGGTTTTCGGGGTGTCTGCCCTTATTTTGATGATGTTCTTATTGCAGGGGAATCTCCAGAAGTGTTAGCTAGTAGGCTCAGGGCTGTTTTGCAGAGGCTTCATGAAGCAGGCCTCAAATTAAAAAAAAGCAAGTGTAGTATTGGGGTTCCTTCAACAGAATTCCTGGGTTTCCGAATTGATGCTAACAGCATTCACCCTGCTGATTCTAAAGTGAAGGCCATTAAAATGGCTCCTAGGCCCAAATCCAAAGGAGAGCTAGAAGCATTCTTGGGCCTCCTAAACTTCTATCACACATTTCTACCTCATAAGATCACACTAGCAAAGCCCCTCCACAGGCTTCTTGATAAGAAAGCTCCATGGAAATGGACTAACTTACATGAAAAAAGTTTCCAGGACTTAAAAGCACTATTGTCAGAAAAGTCCACTGTAACTCACTACAAAGAGTCTAAACCTGTATGTCTTGCATGTGATGCATCTCCATATGGGGTGGGGGCAGTTTTAAGCCATGTAGAAAAAAATGGAACACAGGTCCCTATAGCATTTTACTCAAGGACATTGTCCTCTGCTGAGCGCAACTATGCTCAGATTGACAAAGAGGCCTTAGCCATAGTTGCTGGAATAAAAAAAATCCCATGACTATTTATATGGCAGGGACTTCACGGTCTTTACAGACAACAAACCTCTGTTGGGACTTTTCATAACAGACGAACAAACCCCCCACATACTTTCTCCAAGAATGCTGAGATGGTCTATTTTTCTATCTGCCTACACTTTTAAATTGATACAGAAACCGGGCAAAAAAAAATGGGCCATGCTGATGGCCTCAGCAGACTACCACTGCCACTAATGGAACCAGATCCAGCTCCAGCTGCTAGAATATTGTCCATACAGGACATACCTGAATTTCCCCTCCATGTGGGGGACATTGCTGCTGAAACTGCCACAGATAAAATAGTAGAGTATTGTCATGTGTATACATGGGCTGGTTGGATAAAAGCCCAGGTTCTGAATTTCAAAACTATTTTGTCAGAAAGCATGAGTTATCTACCCACAAGGGGTGCATTATATGGGGAAACAGAGTCATAATTCCCACTTTCCTAAGAGACAGGGTTTTACAGTCATTACATGAAGGCCATCCAGGCATTGTCAGAATGAAAGCTTTAGCTAGAAGCTACCTTTGGTGGCCTGGACTTGATAAGGACATTGAGGCACAAGTCCATGGTTATTATACTGTATATGCCAGCAATCTAGGCCTGAAATGCCTCAGGCTCCAATTCACAGGTGAGAGGAAATGCACACTCCCTGGTCTAGGATTACATAGACTATGCTGGGCATTTTCAGGGACAGCTCTTCCTTATAGTAGTGGATAGCCACTCCAAATGGCTGGAAGTAATTCCAGTTCCTAACATGACTACTGCTAGGACCATCCAGGTGCTGAGAAAACTCTTTGTCACACATGGGTTGCCAGATGTCTTAGTTTCAGACAATGGGGCCCAATTCACTGCTGCTGAATTTCAGGCCTTCCTTAGAGCTAATCTCATCAGACATGCAACGTCTGCGCCTTTTCATCCATCTTCTAATGGTCAAGTTGAACGCATGGTGAGGACAACGAAGGAATCACTCAAGCACATTGTCACAGGTGACTGGCATCATAGATTGGCAGATTTTCTACTCTGTCAGCATTCTACGCCCTTTGCTACAGGCAAAGTCCTGCAGAACTGCATTGGGGGAGGCGATTGATCACTAAACTGGACAGGTTGCATCCAGATAGAGTGGCAGCAGAAGTCTCTCAACCAAAACCCCTGAAGGGGGTGCACATGGGCGATTGGGTTTGGGCCAGGAACTATGGTCATAGGAATCTGTGAGTTCCTGGTCAAATTACCAAGGCATCCGGACCCCTATCTTATGAAGTGGGGTTGGAGGGAGGGCGAGTTGTCAGATGACACATTGATCAGCTCAGGAAACGGTTTCCAGAATGGCCACTAAGTGAGGACTGCATCATAAGTCCCTCCCAAGGTCCTCAAACTTGCGGCCAAGCCAGCCCTCACATGAACTCTCTGGACTTTTCCTTCATAACTGAGGTGGAACCAAAGGGAGAAGTGGGGAGTCCTGGAATACAACATGGATCCCCTGAAGGAGCAAGCCATCTGAACTTCAGCAACTGCTGCACCTACTCTGCTGATCAGTCGGACTCTGGGGTGGGCCAACCTGGAGAGGCCAGCCAGAGAGTATCTAATCCCCTTTATTCAGGAGCACAAAGGGACACAAGTCTACCCAGCCCACTGGGTAAGCTGGTAGACCACAAAGTGAGTGGAACTCCGAGACGTTCCACTAGGGCATACAAGCCTCCTTCATATCTTGCTGATTACGTTGTAAAATAAAGAGCTATAATATTGTTGCATTGCTGTTTGCCACTATACTACATAAACTAGTGTTATAACTGTCTAAATGTGCTATCTTTGAAGCCTATTCATTCAGACGTTGTTTAATAATGTTGTAACCTATATGGGTTGGGGTTTTTTTGTATTACTTTTATTTTAGTGTTTTGATAATGACTCTTGATAATTGCATTGAGACTAATTTGTGTTAATATTGTCTGATCTAAGAGGGAACGGGTGTTATGTACTGGGCTCATTAGTAATACCACGTGGGTTGCTAGAGCAGCTAACGGCTCTCCAGCAACCCAGAGTACAAGTCTCCAGCACTATAATTGGCTATCCCTAGGTGGCAATGGTTGCTTCAAACCTATTGGCTGCCACCTAGAGGCTAGACTATATATTGCGGCTAGTTGCAGCCATTTGCCAGTACAGATTCTGCATGAAATAAAATATGAGTTTCCTGTGCTCAGTTACCTTGTCTTCATTCCTGCGCCAAAGAACCCGCTATTTAACAATATGAATAATCAAATATGTGTTCTCTTTGCTATATTTCTCTGGTAAAATACCCAACAGGAATATTTCTGGTCTTAGTTCTATACGTTGTTGTATCATCTTTTCTATCCATGATCGTATTATATTCCAATAGGTTTTAGCTTCTGCACACATCCACCACATATGATAAAAAGAGCCTGGTATTTGATGGCATTTCCAACATTTCATAGATCTGTCCTTAAACATCTTTCTGGAGACATATGCCATCTGTAGAACATCTTGTACATATTTTCTTTATACGCTGTTGCCATTGTCAGTTTATAATTTCTTTCCCATAATTGCTGCCATCTATCTAATTCAATCATGTATCCACAGTTTCTTAACCATTTTATCATTGACTCCTTAACTTGTTCCTCCTCTAATTCCCTATATAGTAAGTAGCTATACATTTTTAATCCATTTTTCTTCAGTTCCCGTATTTCATCTAACTCTGTTCTCCCCAAATTAAAACCATCTATTTTAGCATCTTTTTTTCATATCTAGATTGTATTTGCCTTCTCATGTACCAATCCATCTTTATTCCTTATTCCTCTAATTGTTGTTTGGTTTTCAGCTTCCCCGTGTCTGTTAGTAGGTCTTTATATCTTATAATGTTTCCCATGTTAAACATATTGGGATTTATTAACGCTTACATAGTTTGAGATCCAAGCACCATGTTATTGGGTGAACTCCCGTTACGTGTCCCAGCTTCTGCCAATCTAGCAGTTTGAAAGCATGCAAATGCAAGTAGGTAAAAAGGTACTGCTTTCCCACTTTGGTGGGAAAGCAACAGCATTCTGTGTGCCTTGGCATATAGTCATGCTGGTCACGTGATCATGGAAATGTCTTCAGACAACATTGGCTCCCTTGGCTAAGAAATGGAGATGACCAACGCCCCCTAGAATCAGGCATAACTGGATAGGTGAAAGCTTTACCTTTATATAGTTTAAGTCAACTCCATACTGATTCTGTGCCTCCATAAGTTCATTCCTTGTCTATTTCTTTGAATCTCTGTGATATTATGAAGAAAGATGCCACCCCCCCCAAAAAAAAGAATAAAAACTCACTTAGGTATGCAATGTGGAACAAGTTCCAGGCTTTAGTAATTCACAGATGTCCTCAATTCAGACTTCCTTCTAATTTCTCAACTATAGCCTTTAAAGGGTATAGAGCTCTTGAGTTTTGACAAAGATCTATGGTTTAACCATTCTCTTCACCTTATTTGAAGTGTCACTAATCTGATTTATATTATGAGATCTTAAATGTAATTAATAAATAAAGCACACTTAGATAAATTCTCAGCAATCATGAATGGGTATCATCTTTCCTTGGGAACTTCCATTCTCTTTGCATAAAATCCATCTATCTGTACTTGGACATTTTTAGAGCATTTTGTGTCAAATAACTCCATCACAATGCAATATTTGAACCAAACAAGTAAACAATTAGGTGTTCAAGAATGTTGCTTAAATTTTATGCACAGAATTTTGGGAAATGAGACACATTATAGACTAGCTTCCCTGGAGAATACAAATAAAGATAAGAGAATCAGATCTGGAGAATAAGAGACCACGCTTACCACACAAACTTTCGTAATGCCAACTATGATGGATACAGAAGCGCATCCCTGCTCTTTGTGAATTAAGAGCGAGTAGAGGTTGGGAAGAGGCGAAGGGCTTCCAAGCAGAGATAGCCAATTTTAAACATTTTCTGGCAATCTAAAGTTGCATTCTATCTGTAACATTGTCAAATGATCTTGTAAGTGTGAATCCCTAAGAAATAATCTCATTCTTCCAAGGAAATGTTCAGCAACAGCTAAAAGCCATCTAAAAGCATTTTATTTGTTTTGTTTCTTGTTTTGTCTGACTAAGCCAACCTATGTTTTTATGTGAGATGGCTGTTTTTTCACTTAAGTGAAGCCTTTTGCACCACAGAAGTGATGTTTCACCTTGTCAAAGCAGGAAGGTGAAACAATTTGCCGAAAGGAGCTTTCCTTTTGCAAAATTTATATGAAACCTCCTTTTGAAGCTGCATCACAAAGCAACCAAGCCTCTTGCCATAATGCTTGGCCTCGTGCTGCTCTGACGTCTCATGCAGGCAAGTGAAAGCTGCTTGTAAACAACCAGTTGTTGCACAGAAGTCTTTTTTTAGGAATTGTTGGAAGATGTCCTGGAGCAACAGAAACCTTTGCTTTGCTTATAGAATTGGATGGGTGGAGGGAATTGAATATTCACAAAGCAGTTTTACACCAGTATTTATCATTGCAAAGCATAATCTTGAAGCTTTGAATAGCTTTATAAATTAGCACTTTAAATGTGTTCATTTTATTTATTTCTTCCTTTATGTGTTCCATACTTGCAGAATATTGTTCTTTTCCATACAGTATATTTTCTACAGCTTTGACAATGTTCAAACAAAAGTAGAAAACATTTAACATTCAGGAAGCATTTATCAATCCTTTAGCTAAGATACATTTCTGCAAGTATCCATCATTTTATTCAAAGACATGTACTTTAAAAACATCAGCAATTAACAGAGTACTTTTTATATTCTGGAATTTGTCTAAAATCTCATCCATATGCTTTTATCTGTAGGTACTGAGCATTCATCAATATTAGGACAATGCATGCATACCTAGAACAAGACTAGATACAGTATAAGGTAACATATAGCTCGAATGGACATCTCTATCTTCTTGAAACCTATAATTTTAACATTCCTAGAAAAAACAGGTATTGCAATTGGGAAAGGAACATTTGAGGTAGTATCAAATAGTATAAAATTATAAAACCATAAACATAAACATCAGTACAATCAAACCAGGCACCCTATCACTCATCACAGACCCTGTAGAAGAACTCAATCTTCAAAGGTTTTGGAAGACCAAAAAGTGGGAGCCAAGTTCTAGGGGGAAGTTGATTCATTGTGTAACTATGAAGCAACTTCTGTGTTTTGTGCTAACTCAGAACCAGTACTCTCTTTCTCTTTTTCAATATGGAAATGCAAAATCACAAGGAGGGTTTTTTCCCCCAGATGCAATTTGATTTCAGTTGAAGAAGGTGGTGCTGTAAATATCTTGGTGCCAAGCAATTTAGGATCTCATATATAATGACCAGTATTTGGAACTGCATTTGGAAACTGCTAAGAAGGTTGTGCAGTATCGAGTACAATATGTTCATGGTAATAGATAAGAGCTAATATTATGTTGCTGAATTATGGACTAATTGAAATGTGAATGCTATTCAAAGGCAATCAGAGCAGAACATATTACAATAATCTAAGTGATGATGACTGCTTACGGTTGATACATTCCCCTCCCACAATCATACCCCAGACACTATAGGCATTCTACCATTGACACAGGAAGCAATAAACATCTATCAACATTAGGTCTCCATGAATAACCTGATTCCCAGGAATGTGACTAGTTCAAATCATTCTAATTGGCTGCCATTACTGCAACTACTAGGAGAAAAAATCACAGCCTCTTGGACTTTTAGCTAAAATCAAGTGTAGCAACTTAGAATTTCAGAAATTCTATTCTGTTTGTTTTGAAGCAACACTGATCATATCCATCAAACATCCATATTTACGAAGAAAGATAAAATTGATGGAATTATGACCAGAAACTAACAGAAGTCTAGAGGAACTTCTTAAGAATAAGTAGTATAAATTTCTCTCCAGCCAGTTGCCATTAGCACTTTAGCAGTCATGTTTAGGACAAGTTGATGTTTAGATGCTGTGCATATTGGGCAGCTAGCTACATAGCTTTCAATGTCCTTTTTTGTTGATGGCCACCAAAATTGCCGTTTCACTAAGTGGAGGGTTTTCACAAAACCAAAGTGACCAGCTGATTTGGAATCATGACACAGCTGCATGAAGGTTATTCTCTGGCTTTTTGGAATGTAAAATTTTCCTCCCACCCATAGCAATCCATCATTCATTGAACATAAGTTCTTATGGCTTAAAAACCACTCGTCCTTTTCTAATGCATTTCTGAATTCCACCCTGGCTTGACTTACTAAAGTCTTTGGGGCTTTTGGTTGTGCCCAGGTGGTGACTGGAGATACTAGGTGTTTTGATGGCATGAGTGGGTCTGTTATCTCTGTCTTGGTGCTATTGTATTGCAACAGTCATGATAAGGTGTCTGCTAAGAAATTATTTCCACCTGGTAAGTGCTTTATGGTGAAATTAAACTGATGGAAATATTGGGACCATCTAGCCCAGGGGTGTCAAACTGCCAGCCAATGGGCCAGTTACATCACCAGGAAACCACACCCACCCCATTGCCGGCAATGGGGGGAAAGTTCCAATATGTTGCACGATGTCATGTGACATCACAAGTTTGACATGTCTGATCTAGCCTATTTGGGAGACAATTTCCTGGGTGTCTTAAGGGCTTCTAAATTTTTGTGATCAGTCCACACCTGGAAAGGGATTTTGTTCCCTTCTAAGAAATGTCACCAGGTTAGTAGAGCCCATTGAATAGACTGCTCACCTTTGCTCTGTCTCTGTAAGTTTTTTTGAGGTGTATGCACAAGGTTGTAATTTCGCTTCATTATTTTCTCGGAGTAGCACTGCCCCTACCGCTATGTCACTGGCATCTGCTTGAATCACAAAAGTTTTCTCAGGATCTGTGTGTTTTAGGACTGGTTCCACTGGGAACAATCTTTTTAACTCCTCAAAAGTGGCCTGGCATTCCACAGTCCATTTTAATGGTTGGCTGGGCTTCAGTTTCCCCTTCCCTTTTGTCTTTAGCAGATTTGTGATGGGTAGTGCAATCTGCATGAAAGAGGGGATGAATTGGTGGTAAAACTTTGCAAACCCTAGGAAGATTTGCAATTGCCTTTGGGTGCAGGATGGAGCCCATTCTACTACAGCCCAAACCTTTTCAGGGTCCATCTCTATGTCATTCAATGATATGCAGTAGCCAAGATAATCGATTCTATCCTTATGGAACTCACACTTGGATAATTTGGCATACAAGTGGGCTGCCTGCAACTTGTTCAGTACTGCTATGACCAATTTCACATGCTTCTCCTTTGTTTCTTTCAATATAAGGATATTGTCCAAGTAGACAATTGCATGAGTACTGAGGGTGCTCCCTGAAGCCTAAACAGCAGAACTCTAAATTGGAAACAACCTAAGGAGCAGTTGAATGCTGTTTACCACTCATCCCCCTCTTTAACTCTGACTTGGTAATACGCTTCCCTCGAATCCAATTTTTTTAAAAAAATCTTTCCTTTTGCCAAATGTGCCAACATGTCCTTCATCAGAAGGAGGAGGTAGAGATTACTCTCACTCACTGCGTTGAGAGATCTATAATCCATACAGAGATGAAAAGTAGTCTCTACCCCCTGCCTCTGATGAAGGACATATTGGCTCATTTGGCAAAAGGAAAGATTTTTTCCCAAAATTGGACTTGAGGGAAGCTTATTGCCAAGAGTAATGTATAACGTTATATTTTCTGAGGTAAAACCTGTACTGCAAAATTTGAACATCTTTTTGTTATGATCCAGATTTTAATTCTGTAATTATTAATTTAGACAGTTGGCAATGGACTGCAAGCTGAGTGAAGTCCTTAGTTATTTGTATCTGCAGCAAAGTTAATTGACTGTTTTGATATTCTGATGCAATATAAATTTCCCATATGAGACAGTCAGTGGAAGAAGTATTTTTCTTTAAGAGTAGGGAAAAAAAAGTTGTGATGTAACCTGAAAGTGTAGCAATTCTCCCTTGAAATGTAGAGGTCTACAGTGAAAACCAATCTGCTTTCTCCATATTTAGTTATTAATTTTTCTAGGTTAATAAGGCTGTGGCCCTTTAATGATCAAAACCTAAAGAATTTTTTTTTAAAGTTGAGTTGCATATTGAGGAGGGAAGGAGTTGCCAGAATGAATGTAGCACTTGATTTTTGTCTAAAACAACCATTTCTTTTCCAAGCCCAATTCTCACTAAGTCTCTCTGGCAAGATACATGTTTATGAGAATTCTAGTAATTGAACTGTTTTCCAATATGCTATCAATACATTCTCAACATACTTCAGGATATATATTTTTTTTGAATCTCCTTCCTGTGAACTGCCAAGTGTTTGTCTTTAATAGTGGAACTTGCAAATGGCTATTAATGAAAGAATTTTTCTCCAGAATTCTTACAATTTACGAACCAACCATTATTTGCCCATTTATTGCACCATATCTTATTTAATGGAAGGAGAAGGAAAGTTGTAATGTAATCTACAAAAATCAGAACTCTAACCCTACAATACAGTTCCAAAAAAGATATGAGTGATAATGCCTACCTTATTCACATCTACTGAGTCAAGTAGAGCAGAGGAAAGAGGAATAATTTGGAAATAATATTTTCTTAGAACTCTAAAGTGAACAATTTGATTTTACTAGGAAATTTGTGATTTCTGATAGGCAACAATTTTGGCCTATTTTTCTCAGTTCTTCAAACTGAACTTTAGGTGGAGGGAACAATAATTATATAATTATTGTTCCCTCCACTTACTATTGGGCTGATGGTTGTATAAATATACATAAGCTTCTGGACAGCAAAAATATTGGTAGCTTGCCATGTTAACTACATGCAGGGTAGTTTTATGGAATGATCAGTTCCAAAAATTGAATGTTATTACAGCTGGTAATTAATTATGCTTAGAGGAACCAAACAGCACTAAAAGTTACATTTGTTGACAAAGCAAGGAATCTTTGATTTATTCCAATATTTTCTATGATGGGCTATTTAGAAAAAGATTGATCAGTTTCATTATAAAAGAAGAAGTTCTATTGTTTCTAGATTTTACTTATGTGAGATTTATTTTTATTTTATTGTTTGGATCCATTAACCTCAAAGCAATCTTTGGCCTTTATCATTTCTTAACCAAAATGATAAAATAACCAAGATAATTGTGTCTGAAAAACAAGAACACCACAATAAGCTGATACAGCTGTTTTTATATTATAAATAATAGCTTCCCACATACGTACAGTTTGCCTGGTGGCTATATACTTCATCTGGTGTTTTATGTATGTTGCACCATCAAATATAATTACATCTTCGATACTTTCTCTAGCAGCAGCTAATTTAGGAAGACCAAAATGACAAAGGAGGAACTCAGTTTGGGCCCAATGCCCATGCTTCTCCAACAGTTTTCTGAATTCTCAAATAAACTGGCCTACATCCAAGTAATAACAAATAAGAGATGTCAGGAATGGCTCTGAAATTAGTTCAATAATTCAATATGATATTCAGGTTGAGGGAGAAGCTGATTAAAATAGAGACACCAATCAAACAAGACCCAGTGACTTCCAAAAAATGAACCTACTTATTCTAAATTGAAAACAATTTGTCTATGAGGGCATTAATTTCTTTGCCATGTTTTGGTGAATGTAGTTAAAGTAGTAACATATCTTCCCACTTTCACTGTTACCAAGCAGGCCTTCCATCAATTTCTCCCAATATTTTATGGCATCTGCAATATCCATTAAACATCATCTTCTTAAATTGATCATTTTTCCTACATCAAAATACAACATAGAGTAGAGGCAATTGTGATGGAAATTTAACCATCCCCATCACTAACCTGAAAGCAAACAGGGCTGCATCCTTGCCCTCTTACTGTTTAATTACTGTGAAAGTGACATCATTGCAGGCTCTTTCTAAACTATAATTCTACCGCAACACTTTTTTTTGTATGCAGTTGAAGCAGCCATTTTATACATAATTCAAACAGATCTTTGTAGAAGACTAGCTGAATAGTGTCCTATTGTTTTAGGGAACATTTTGAGATCAGCTATTCCAAAACTAAGATTTCTGTTGTCTCTAGAAAAAAATATGCACCCTAAGTCTCATGTTAGATGGAAAATTAACTAAGACCACCTGATAAGGTCAAAGTACCTATGCTTCAATACTCAAACTTCTGTCTTCTGGAACAGTAATTAACATGATCTTTAAAATATGCCAGTCATCATGGCAATAATTGTCCCTGCAGTGATAAAACTTTACAAAGTGATCTTATAAACAATTATATATTTATCAGGTTGCTCCTATTTAGAAGCCACTCAGTTTAAGTTTCTGAAAGCGATACTCCATATCCCATGCTCAATTTCAAATTTATCTATTTATTTATTTGTTTTTATAAACCGCCCTTCTCCCGAGGGACTCGGGGCGGTGTACAGAGTAAGGTAGGCAAAAATAATGAACAGTACTGAAAAACAATAAACAAAACAAAACAAACTAGGACCCCAATTAGAGCTATCAGGCCAGGCCGGACTGCTGGAATAGGTAAATCTTCAAGTCGCGCCGGAAGGTGCGGAGGTCGGGGGCCATCCGGATTTCAGTTGGTAAGCAGTTCCAGAGGGCTGGCGCACCCACTGAGAATGCCCTCCCCCTGGGGGCCACCAGCCGACATTCCTTGAGCGGTGGCACCCTGAGGAGGCCCTCTCTGTGGGAGCGCACAGGGCGGTGGGGTGTTGACATTGGCAGAAGGTGCTCCCGTAGGTAGTCCGGACCCATGCCATGTAGGGCTTTGTATGTCATTGTTAGCACCTTGAACTTCACCCGGAAGGCAACTGGAAGCCAGTGCAGTGCACGGAGGAGAGGTGTGATATGGGAGTATCGGGAGGCTCCCAAAAGTGTCCGTGCCGCTGCTCTTTGCACCAGTTGAAGCTTCCGAGTGGATCTCAAGGGCAGCCCCATGTAGAGAGCGTTACAGTAGTCTAGGCGAGAGGTCACAAGGGCATGGGTGACTGTACGTAAGGCATCAAGGTCCAGGTAAGGCCGTAGTTGGCGCACCAGTCGAACCCGGGAGAAGGCCCCCTTGGTCACAGCTCCTATGTGATCTTCCAGGGAGAGCTGCGAGTCTAGGAGGACACCCAGGTTGCGGGCCCTATCAACAGGGGGTAGTAACTCATCCCCAATGTTAAGGGATGGGATGCTCTGAGTAACCTGGCTTGCCGGTACGTACAGCCATTCAGTCTTGTCCGGGTTCAGTTGAAGCCTGTTCCTCCCCATCCATTCCCGGACCGCTTTCAGGCAGCGGGACATCACGTCGAGGGCATCACTGATGTTGTTTGGAGTTGAGATGAAAAGCTGGGTGTTATCAGCATACTGATGGTACCCTACTCCAAAGCTACGAATGATCTCACCCAGCGGTTTCATGTAGATGTTGAACAGGAGAGGCGAGAGGACCGACCCCTGAGGGACTCCGCAAACGAGAGGCCTCGGAGTCGACCTCTGTCCCCCTGCCAGCACCGACTGCGAGCAACCCTGGAGAAAGGAGGAGAACCAATGCAGAACCGTGCCTCCCACTCCCAGTCCCCTGAGGCGCCGCAGCAAGATACCATGGTCAATGGTATCGAAAGCCGCCGAAAGGTCTAATAAGACTAGGACAGAGGAATGGCCCCTGTCCCGGGCTCTCCAGAGATCATTCATCAGAGCGACCAATGCCGTCTCCGTGCTGTAGCCCGGCCTGAAGCCCATTGGTTCAGACAGAATTTGGATGCATTTGTTCTGTAGCCCATCTAAGAATTTTCTGTGTCAGATTTTGGTTGAAACAAATCTTTTGTTGTCTCTAGCTCAACTAACTATTGATACATATCTGTAATGGAGAGAAACAAAGGGGACAGAATTATTGGAAAACTACACAATTGAACTTTAAATTCCAAACATTTTGAGAATGCAGGAGAATTTTTATATTGGGCTGCCCTAGCCTGTCTAAACTTTTTCATTCCTATAGTTTATTGGGAGTTCATAATGCTTTTATTAATGCTTCTTTCAGCCTGGTGGTAAGAAAAATAGAAAGGGAGGCCTTTGGATCTTACTGTCCATAAGCAGAAATACAGCAATTTGGACACGCAGGATGAAGCTGTAGTAAGGCACACAGGAAAGGCTTTAATGAGAAAATCCCCTATTAAGCCAATGAAGAATCTCTCGATATATATATATATATATATATATATATATATATATATATATATATATATATATATATGTATATATGTATATATATATATTTGTTTTCGTAGATTTTCGCGGGTGTCTGTATGTGTAGATCTAGAGTCTCGGGTTTCTTCCCGCGTTCCTTTCATCTTCAGAAAGTTGTGGCGACGTTTCGACGAAATCCCATCCGTCATCATCAGGCCGGAGTGTTCCTCCTGCTGCTTCCAGGAGCAATGCGTGGTCTGGCTGTTCCTTTCCTTCCAACTGCCGGTGGGGCTGTGTTCTGACTGGGAGGAGGCGTGGCCCCCACCCAATCAGAAAGCAGCCACGCCTCCTCCCAGTCAGAACACAGCCCCACCGGCAGTTGGAAGGAAAGGAACAGCCAGACCACGCATTGCTCCTGGAAGCAGCAGGAGGAACACTCCGGCCTGATGATGACGGATGGGATTTCGTCGAAACGTCGCCACAACTTTCTGAAGATGAAAGGAACGCGGGAAGAAACCCGAGACTCTAGATCTACATATATATATATATATATATATATATATATATATATATATATATATATATATATATATATATATATATATATTGGGAAAGGGGAAATATAGAAAACACAGAAAGGCAACAATTATTCTCAAAGAATTCTGGATAAAATCAATATAGACAGTCTAACTCAGCTTGTTATTTACAACCTGGTTCTCTGAATAGGTTTCAACACATGTTCAAAGCATATTGCAGAGATAGTTGGCATAAATTAATTTGAATCTCCTGTTCAGACATTTCCTTCCTTCCTTCCTTCCTTCCTTCCTTCCTTCCTTCCTTCCTTCCTTCCTTCCTTCCTTCCTTCCTTCCTCAGAACATAGAATACCAGCCTTTTGAAAAGGTTGACTGTTGCTTTGCTCCACAAAAAAGAAATGTTCCATCTCTGTTATCTAGGGAACAATCTAGGAAATCAGAAAGTTAAACTCACCTTCTCATGACCTTTGGTAGAATGAAAGAGATGCAGCCTACTTTTCACCATTGTACACAAGAGCAGCTTTTTTGAGAAACAAAATATGAATTCCACCTCCTGAAAACTCTCAGCATGTGATCAGTTTATTAGATAGTTTAGGGCACACTGTTGTACTATACCAGAAACTAAAGGTTTATCACATAGTTAGTACCCAAAGCTATACTAAATGTTATATTTTTTTCACTGATTCTTTTAAAAATGACATTCAGAAATAAAGAAAAAACAATTAATAGGGTAGTGGCATTTTCCAATGACCTTTCTTGGTTTATATCAGGATAATATATGTAGATAATATCTTAGGCAGATTGCTTTCTACAAAAGTGCCATATTTTAGCCTTGAAGGGATTGAAATAGTGTAACTTTTTGCATGCTTTATAAGTTCTTCCTATAAAATTATACACATTGGAACAGAAAGAAAGAAAAAGAAACATTAAAAAGCACCTTGGAATAATATTAACAAAACCCAAGATTTTCAAACTAGTATGGAACTTCATATTTAAATAACTTAATCCTCTATAGATATTTCAGCAATTGGCCAAGGAGTATTTGAAGAGGATACCATTATATTGTGTAGTTAAGGACTTTTCCCTCTGCAAAGAAAAGGAACAATTAATTTTGTTACTCACTATTAATAACATATTCTAAATTCTGTTCCAGCTGAGCCACTTTGAAATAGTTCATTTTCATGAGGTGTTAAGTGCTCATCCTTCCTGAATTGTCAGTCAACATATGGGAAGTCGTGAATCACAGAAATACCTGAATGCTTGGCTGAAAGGAATCTTTTATCAGGTTTTCACACTATATTTCCTTCATGGAAAATATAAGGAAGTCAACTTCTTGGCCTATATTTTATGGCTCATACATTTTACTAGCATTTTAATGTGGAATGCTTTTGTCCAAAGTTGGCTGAGGAAGACAGATACCAGATTTTTATTACATTAACTTTTGGAATTAATGCAAACTTAGTTTCTTGGAAGAAGGAGGAAGAAGTTGTCAATGAATACTGTGTCATGAAAAAAGAAAAGCCAAGAAAGTTCCTAAAGACAGTCCACAATACTTGTCATGTTTCATAGACTATATTTCATTTTATAGTAAATTTTTATCATGTCTGGGGATAAAAGGTACATTTGTAATAGTAATGACAATAAAATCATAGATTTGTAAGATATCATTTATTTTTATTTTATTTTATTTTAATCCCATTTATATCCTGCCCTTCTTCGAAGACTCAGGGCGGCTTACAATTTAAGCACAAATCAATGTGCTTAGCAATAGCCTTCATTCTATGTATATGCCTGCTTATTAGGGCTTTTGCCCCCTCCCCCAAGCAGCATTATTACAAAGTCAGCTTAATTGCCCCCAACAATCTGGGTCCTCATTTTACCTACCTCAGAAGGATGGAAGGCTGAGTCAACCTTGAACCTGGTGGGATGTGAGCCTGCACTAATTGCAGGCAGCTGGTGTTACTTAAGGAGGCATTAGCCCACTGCTCCACCAAGGCTCTTTAGGTCACTGAGTTTCATCCTATACTCATTGTAGGAATTCAAATTAAAGCTTGCTTGACAGAGGGCTGTCTAGTCTTCTCTTGAACTTCAGTGAAGAGAAGTCCATCAGTTCTCTAGATACTGGTTCCACTGCTGAACTTTAGTTACGTTAGGATATTATTTTCTAACATTCAATCTCATTCTGCCTTTCCTGTAAATGAAATCCATTATTTTGTGAATGATGTGGAATAGATCTTATTCTTTTTATGTGACATCCTTTGAAGGGTTTGAATAGTCCAATCAATTCCTGCATCAGTCATCTCTTCTCAGAGCTAAACATTCCTAGTTCTTTTAATAACTCTTTATAGTCCTAATCACCTCAAGACCTTTGTTATCCTTATCTTAATCTGCTCCAGTTTGTCTGAATCCTCCTTAAAATATAGTATCATGAGTCTGATTAATTGTATTATTCTGTTAGTTCAGCAAGATGGGATCACAGTTTCTTTGGGACCTGGAAGCAGTGACTGCACCAGGTATATTTAAGACTTTATTCTAAGTCAGTATAAGGAAATAACACAGTGAAACATTTCAAGAACACATGAGTACCAAGTATTAAATAGGGATATATTATTCTATGTATCATTCAGCCAAGGGAAAGAAGTCTACACTATTATTCAATTCCCCCTTGCCAATCGTTGTTGTTGTTGTTAGTTGCAAAGTTGTGTCCGACCCATCGCGACCCTATGGACAACGTTCCTCCAGGCCTTCCAATCATTAACATTACACTAATCCAAAATAATGTGGAATTACTTCTCTGTGATGTTGGCATTCTACTCTTTTTATGCAATCTTAAATCACATCTGCTTTTTTTGCAACCACATCCCACTGAATAGTCAATTTGCAATTTTGTTTTACAGAGAAATATACTGTAGATAAGCTTCTATGAAGCATTCTCATGATACAGCATGCAACTGCCCAGATTGTTATGGGTTCACCAAGGCTTGCCTTATAGTACCTAACTCCAAGAACTGCACTGACTAAAAGTTATTTTCTATGTGTAAAGATGCTGGTTGTCATTTTTAAAGTCTTACCTACTCAGGATCTCAATATGCTTGAGAATACCTTTCTTAGCTGAATCTGCCTTTCCAGTAAGATTGAGCAGAGAAGGTCATTGGAGGTATCATCCCTAAGAGAAAGTATCCACAGTGGACACAGAGTTGAGCCTTCTTAATGATGTCCCACCCCCCACCTCTGCGAAATAGCTTGTTCCCAGTCATTTTGGAGCACTATTTCCCCATATGCCTTCTCATGGCTATAAATGCATGGCTGCTTAAGAAACATTTGGCAAGTGCTTTCCAGCTTGTTTCCCAACTGGAAGTACTTTTATTGTTCAGATTGCCTGTGGGTTTCTGACTTCTTATTTATGATTGTAGTCCACTCAGAGCATGCAGGACTTAATGGCATAGAATTTCAGTAAACGAAATAAATGTTTGTAGAGGAGATATAGGCTGTCTTCAGAATACAATAGAGTATAGCAATATAAATGCATGACAGTGGACCTTTCAAGACAGGAATTAGGGTGCACTGAAGAAGACTGAGGATGACAGGAAGGATAATAATAATAATAATAATAATAATAATAATAATAATAATAATAATAATAATAATAATAATAATAATAGACCTACAAATAGAAATGGAAAGACTGTGGCAAAGGAAAGCAAGGGTAGTACCAATAGTAATAGGCACCTTGAGTGCTATCCCAAAACAACTGGAGCATCACTTGAACACCATTGGCATTGACAAATTTGCCATTAATCAATTGCAAAAGGCGGCCTTACTATCCTGTGATGATATCTGTAATACCATCAAACATCCACATCTGCCTATCCCAGTCCTTGGTAAGGACTCGATAGGTAGACAAAAATGCCAAATCCAGTCTGAACATCTGGCTGACTGCGATGATGATGATGATCATCAAGAAGAAGAAGAAGAAGAAGAAGAAGAAGAAGAAGAAGAAGAAGAAGAAGAAGAAGAAGAAGAAGAAGAAGAAGAAGAAGCAGCTGTTGGAAGGGATCTTGGTGGTCTAGTCCAACCTTCTGCTCAGGCAGGAAACCCTATACCATTTCAAACAAGTGTCTGACCAGTCTCTTCTCAAAAACTTCCAGTGTTGGAGCATTCGCAACTTCTGGAGGCAGGTGGTGAAACAGAAACAGAATCTTCAGAACCCCCAATAGATCTATGATTTGGAGGATCATCTTTAAAGGACAAGAGGGAATATATTTGTTTAAAAATTATTGAAGTGCATTCAAGTTCTCAAGAAACTCTATTTTGTAACAGAATTACAGTAGTGAAAAAAAATTCTTTCATTCACAGCTTAATATATACAGACCTTCAGATTCGGGGCTAAAATCTGTGACTGATAAGTAATACACATTATATGTTGCTTGATTACAAAAACCAGATTATCTTCTTGATTGCTTTGTTCATCTTTATTGTATAAAGCTGTGACAAATCAAAAGATGATTATAACACGTTGAACTGAGTAATTACTTTATCTGGATCTTAATGTGACATTATTTTGAATATTTACAGAAGCTACGTAGATAATAATGTAATGAGGCCAGGCTTTTTTATATATTATTATCATTACAAGTGAATCAGAGAAATGATAATGACCAGATGTAAAGAGAAGAATGGGTTTCACATTTGATATCCTCCCTTCCAGTGAAATGATAAAAATTAATGTGATCACTAGATATACTCAGGTATGATTGCATATCTAAACAGAACAAAAACAAATTGAATAATTGAATAATTGCAGTCTCAACAATTTCTCAGTTATAACATTATACAAACAATAGGTTGGCAATTGACTGAATTAAGATTTTCTTGCCTATCATAAAGGGAAAGAAAATAGCATCTCCTCCTTCTTTCATGGACAGGAATAAACAAGGCAGTAATCACCAAAACACATTTGAAAGAGAAGACTAGCTTAGGTAGCCTAAAATTGTGAGTCAGTTTTGAAACTTCTTAGCTGGCCCAGACGGTTATTCCTTTCCTCTGCTTTGACTTTGCTGGAAGAGTTTCATATGCTTCATATATTCCATATGCTGCTCATTTAAAATGATTGCTCCGCTCAGATTAACCTTTACCCAAGAGTTTGGATAAATGGCATTCTATGGTATATTTGAAATATCTTCTCTTTCTATCACCATATTTTAATTCATTTTGTTATCTCCCCTTTCCATATTTATTGTCATTTTAATACCTTCCCTCGAGAAGCAGGGCATTTATAAGCAACAGATGGTGGGCACCAAGCAACTCCAAGAAGTTTTAATTTTCCATTGCAGACAAACTAAGTAGAATATTACTTGGTTTAGCAGTCCTGATTCATTTTTCTGCTTAGTGTCTTGTATAAACAGGACAGGGAGAAAAAAAGATAACAACTGCAATCAATATTCATTTGGGAAAAGGAAAAGAAATTGCATATGATGAAGAATCTCAGTATTCTTATCTTCTTTACTGGCTACCTGAGCCTTTTTTTTAAAGTTAGAAATACAAAAGATTAAATCCTAAGTTTCGAATCATTACTTAAGTTTCAGTAGGGTTATATTCATTACTTCTTTCTACATGGCTGACATTCAATAGGAGAAATGCCACGGCTGCAGCAAATGAGGTTTTAATCTGTTAATTAGTGACACCACTTTATTCCACATTGTCTCAGATGAAGTGTACATAACAGCCTGAAAAAAAGCCATCATATCATGTTTCAGGTATTATAATTTTGAATTGCTGTGATCAAAATAAGAACACAGTCATGGTTCAAACCATTAGGTTTTGTTCCGCCTATTTTTTTTTCTCTTCAGTTATGAACTAGTTAATACGATATCTTGGTTCATATACTTCTTATTGGCCATTTTGATGAAAGTTCTCATTAATTAAAGAATAAACATTGAATTTGGTTAATGAAATATGCAGAGCAGTTAGGAATTCATTAAATACACATGACTGATCAGATAACCTGTCCAATAACTATTCTTTCTGAATTTGCCTGGAGTTTCAAATGAGCCAACTGCAGTTTTTTCCTTGTGATATTATCAATCATTTAAAATACAGCATTGTGATAATTATTTACAGAAGTCACTAATCAATTAAAAGCATTGCATTGAAATACAGTAATTCAGAATTATAGTTTCATAGACTTTGGATTCCATCTGGAAAAGGACACTTCTTGATGCTGGCCACTGCTTGCAACAAGATAAAACAGCTGTGTCTGTTCCTGATATCAGCCGTGCATTCCCATTCCCATGGCTGCATTAAGCTTTTGCAAATAGTTACTATCTGAGTGGTCTTGCACTCTCCAAAGCATATTTGGAGATTGAATTGGAAACACTGTGCAACCTTAACCTTTACAACTCACTATATTTAACTGGACGTCTGCTTAGTACAGTCCTGTTTTTAGTTAGATATGTCCAAGCTCTTTGATTGAACTAATATTCTTTAATCAGAATTGACATTTGTGTTTATGGGTATGAGAGCAAGTGAGATTGAGAGAGGAGACAAGTTTTTGGTATTACAAATGCATACAGAACATTTGGTTTATGCCTTCAAAAACAATTTTTAAATTCCACTGAGTATTAGCTTTACTAGGAAGAAAGCACATGGTGGCAAATCTTACCCAATAAGTATAAAATGCTAGCAATCAGAGAAACAGAATTAAACTCCCTTATTCCATATTTATAGGCATAGAACCATGAATTTCACACGTTTCCTTTTGGAATTAGCACATTTTTAAAAGAATATAAATAAAACATTTCATAGTATTGTTAGTTCTCCATAAACATATCCATAGGTATCAACAGGAGTGTTTTCCACTTTGTGCTGGAAAAGTGCCACCATGCCTTAGTTGTTATTCTAAATAAAGGGAAATAGAGAAAAACTGGATTTTCAATCCCAAGGCTCACATTCCTGTTTGCATACTGCAACAAAATTTTATTATGGTTCACTCCAATGCAAGGAACTTTTCTGCTTTTGCTCATAGGAATACACACACACACACACACACACACACACACCAGGAAACCGTGCCCACCCCATTGCCAGCAATGGGAAAAAAGCTCCTATACATCGTACAACATCACGTGATGCCACATGTTTGACATATCTGTTTGAAGAGTACAATAGGTTCAGAGTGTTTTTTCTCTGTGCACCTGCTAAAAGTTTTTCAGAAAACATACCATCTATCCCTGCAGGCAATCAATCCCTGTGGAAGACTCAGTCTTCTTATTCACTATTACAATAGCCTAGAGCAGATTCTGAAATTACTATGTACCTTTAAGATTGGCATAAAAAGATGGATTTTACCCAATGTGAATTCTTCTGTTAACATAAGCTCTAGCTAACTAATTGCAGTCTGCTGCAATGAAATCTTGCACATAAAGGAATACTGTCTATGTATAAATCTACCTTCCTTTTAAAAGCCTTTTTACAACTGCTATATGTGGCTGCCAATTCTTAAATCTATGGTCCCATCTGTGACTGTCTTTTTTTTTGCAGTTATGATGGCCCCAACCATTATCTTTCCTCTAGAGATTTTGTGTGACAGAGATGTTTTATATAAATAAAAGTTTCAGATCTGATACAGGTAGTCCTTGACTTATGACCACAATTGGGACTGGAATTTCCATTGCAAATCATTGCAATCGTACGTCAAGTCAAACACAATTTATGACAATTTTTATGATGGTGGTTAAGTGAATCACCAAGGTTGTTAAATGAATCATGTGGTCATTCAGCAAAATGTATGATCTTTAAACACATCTAAGTTCTCCAGTGGGCATGTTTTTTGCCAGAAATTGACAAGAAAGGTTGCAGAAAGGTGCTTAAACTGGTTCTAAATATGACTCGGTTGCTGAGTGCCCAAATTGCAATCACATGATTTTTGGTCTGGACCGACTCATGAGAGAGGCCACACCCCAGACTTAGTGTTCTTGTCTGGACGGTGGCGCGATGATATCGGTGGGGGTGCCACGACTGTTATGCCCCTGTCATGGACCGATCATCACCTCGTGCGGCTAGACTTCCCCTTTGCCACCCCCCGCCGTGGGTGCACGGTGCCAACCAGATGGTACCGCCCTAGGCGCCTAATGGACCCTGATAGGTTCCAGGCAGCGCTGGGGGACGCACATGCACTCCCTGCTCACAGCTCGGCAGATGCCTTAGTGGAAGCCTGGGAGAAGGCAGCCACGGAGGCTCTGGACCGAGTTGCACCCATGCGGCCTCTGACCCGGCGCAGATCCCAGCGAGCCCCATGGTTCACCGCGGAGCTCCGGGAAATGAAGCGTCGGAGACGGGGCCTAGAGAGCCATTGGAGATCCAGTCGATCCGAATCCGACCGATTGCGATTAAGAAGCCTCACCAGGTCTTATCTCGCTGCGATAAGGGTGGCAAAATCCAACTACTTTTCCACCCTCATCGCGTCCGCAGATAACCGCCCGGCTGCCTTGTTCAGGGTGACTCGCTCCCTACTGAACCAAGAGGTGAGGGAGGAACCCTTGCAGGGCCGAGCCGAGGAATTCGGTCAATATCTGCTGGATAAAATTGCTCGGATCCTAACCGGCCTGGACTCCAACTGGGCTGAGTTGGAAGAACAAGGCATGGACAGTCTTGTCGACGTCACCTGGGAGGAATTTGATCCTGTGACTCCCAAGGAAGTGGACAGGATTATGAGGAGGCTGAGCTCCTCCACATGCTTACTGGACCCGTGCCCTTCATGGCTGGCATATGCAGCTCGAGAGGGGACACGAGGCTGGTTCCTGGCGGTCATCTCCGCTTCTCTGAGTGAGGGTCACTTCCCCACCGCCTTGAAGGAGGCGGTGGTGAGACCTCTCCTCAAGAAGCCCACCTTGGACCCATCCTCATTGAATAACTTTCGTCCAGTCTCCAATCTTCGCTTCCTTGCGAAGGTTGTTGAGAGCGTGGTGGCGCACCAACTCCCTCAGATCCTGGATGAAGCGGTTTATCTAGACCCGTACCAATCGGGCTTCAGGCCGGGGTACAGCACGGAGACGGCATTGGTCGCTCTGATAAATGATCTCTGGAGAGCCCGGGACAGGGGCCATTCCTCTGTCCTAGTCTTATTAGACCTCTCGGCGGCTTTCGATACCATCGACCATGGTATCTTGCTGCGACGCCTCAGGGGACTGGGAGTGGGAGGCACGGTTCTGCGCTGGTTCTCCTCCTTTCTCCAGGGTCGCTCGCAGTCGGTGTTGGCAGGAGGACAGAGGTCGACCCCGAGGCCTCTCGCTTGCGGAGTACCTCAGGGGTCGGTCCTCTCGCCTCTCCTGTTCAACATCTACATGAAACCGCTGGGCGAGATCATTCGCAGCTTTGGAGTAGGGTACCATCAGTATGCTGATGACACCCAGCTTTTCATCTCAACTCCAAACAACATCAGTGATGCCCTCGACGTGATGTCCCGCTGCCTGAAAGCGGTCCGGGAATGGATGGGGAGGAACAGGCTTCAACTGAACCCGGACAAGACTGAATGGCTGTACGTACCGGCTAGCCAGGATACTCAGAACATCCCATCCCTTAACATCGGGGACGAGTTACTACCCCCTGTTGATAGGGCCCGCAACCTGGGTGTCCTCCTTGACTCGCAGCTCTCCCTGGAAGATCACATAGGAGCTGTGACCAAGGGGGCCTTCTCCCGGGTTCGACTAGTTCGCCAATTACGGCCTTATCTGGACCTGGATGCCTTACGTACAGTCACCCATGCTCTTGTGACCTCTCGCCTAGACTACTGTAACGCTCTCTACTTGGGGCTGCCCTTGAGATCCACTCGGAAGCTTCAACTGGTGCAAAGTGCAGCGGCGCGGACACTCTTGGGAGCCTCCCGATACTCCCATATCACACCTCTCCTCCGTGCGCTGCACTGGCTTCCAGTTGCCTTCCGTGTGAAGTTCAAGGTGCTGACAATGACATACAAAGCCCTACATGGCATGGGTCCGGACTACCTGCGGGAGCACCTTCTGCCAATGTCAGCGCCCCACCGCCCTGTGCGCTCCCACAGAGAGGGCCTCCTCAGGGTGCCACCGCTCAAGGAATGTCGGCTGGTGGCCCCCAGGGGGAGGGCATTCTCAGTGGGTGCGCCAGCCCTCTGGAACAGCTTGCCAACCGAAATCCGGATGGCCCCCGACCTCCGCACCTTCCGGCGAGAATTAAAAACTTACCTGTTCCAGCAGTCCGGCCTGGCCTGATAGCTCTTATTGGGGTCCCAGTTTGTATTTTACTAGAGTTTGTTTTTCATTACGGTTCATTCTGTATGCCTATCTTATTCTGTACACCGCCCTGAGTCCCTCGGGAGAAGGGCGGTTTATAAAAACAAATAAATAAATAAAACAAATAAATAAATAAATAAGTGCAAGTATAGGTTGCAAATAACTTTTTCCAAGACTGTCGTAAATTTGATCTATCATTAAATGAATGATTGTAAGTGGAGGACTATTTGTATTAGATCAGAGCTCCAAAATGTCCAAAAGCTACTGGATGTCAGCCAGTTTGGTCTAGTGCAGGGGTAGGCAACTTTGGCTCTTTTATGACTCATGGACTTCAACTCTCAGAATTCCTGAGCCAGCATAGCTGGCTCAGAAATTCTGGGAGTTGAAGTCCATGAGTCATAAAAGAACCAAGTTTGCCTACCCCTGGTCTAGTGGTTAAGGCATTAGGCTGGAAAGCAGAGATCATGAGTTCAAGTTCTGCCTAGGCCATGAAAGCCACCTGGAACCAAGATATGGTATCCTAAGTCTACCACAGACTAAAATAGGACATTGTTTGGTACGGGGATGACATAAATTTATTGTGGAGCTGAGAAATCCAGCAAGTCAATATCGCCATTCATTCTTCTTAGCAAAACACTCTATTGGCAGAGGTCTCTTTGGGGTCTTTGAGCTTTGAAAATGATTTGGAAGAAGTAGTCCAAATACAGCTAGAGGCCTTCTGTGTCCAGACTTGTACATGAGTCTGAAAGAAAAAATATTGTTGCTTTAAGGCATCCTGAAGTCACATTAATGCTGCCCTATCTTTTTTTTTAATCCCAAAACTTGAAATAAGAGTGTTTGTTTCAATGAATAGCTGAAGCCAGGTCCAAAGCAATTCTTCTAAATAATTGTCGAAGTCCAGGCAGGCAGACTGTACTGAAATAGAAAATGTTAGGGGTATATTTAAATTTCCATTTTATTGTATTGGAGACAATGTCAATTTTTAATTGATGGTTTGCAGTAACTTGGAGCTACCATTCTTCTTTTATTTTATTTGTTTTTATTTATCCCACCTTTATTGTTTTAATAAGTAACTGAAGGTGATGAACATACCTAATACTTCCTTTCCCTAATATTTTCCAACAACTCTGTGAGGTGAGTTTGGTTGAGAGAGCGAGAGAGCCTGCCCCAAAGTCACCCAGCCTGTTTTGGGACTAGAAGTTACAGCCTCCTGGTTTCTAGGCCAGCACGTGTAGACCAAACTGGAAAATTACTGCTATACTGGCACAGTAATGGTTGGCTTATGCTAAAGTTCACCTTATAACCTATTCTCTGATTATTTCTGCGAACAAGAAAGGAATGTTTTCATATTTAATTGTTCTTTCTCTGTTTTCAGAACAGAATAACAGAGTTGGAAGGGACCTTGGACGTCTTCTAGTCTAATCCCCTGCTCAAGCAGGCGACCTTATTTATTTATTTATTTATTTATTATTTATTATTGGGACTTATATGCCACCCTATCTCCCGAAGGACTCAGGGCGGCTAACAACAATAAAACACAATAATACAAATGTGTTTTTTAAAAAAAAAATATTATACCATTTCAGACAAACTGCTATCCACTCTCTTTGTAAAAGCCTACAGTGATGGAGCACCAATCACCTATTTCCTTTTTAATCTTATTATAAGTTGTCCTAAAGCAAGGCATATATTTTTTTCATTGTAACGGGTTTCATCCATATATTTCTACAGACGTTTCTCTGTAAATATGTCACCAGTTTTTCCCAGAAGAAAAAAGAGAAAGAAGCAGTTATTGTACTTCAAAGGAAGGGACCAGAAAAAGCCAAAGTTTGAATAGTAAGCCAGACATGAATTAGTATATACTGTCCTACTGTTTATATCACTTTGATTAAACTCACCTAATTAATATTTCTCGACTTTTAAGTTTTTTTTCCTTTGTGATGCAAATGTAGCTCAACATTTCCTAGATAAAGACATAGCTAGTAATGAGAGTTCCTAATAGAAATAGTTCAGAAAAATCTAAATTGTCCTCAATTCCTAATTTCTGATTTAAGACAAGAAAGAAATGGAAAAATGATGTTAAATAAAAAGTATGTAGGAAAATTAGTACCTGTAATGGCGATCTTAGTTTTAAAATCTGAACTCAAAGTGTTGTTATTTGACTTGTTAATAAAGCTGTCTTCTTTGGGTAAATAAATATTTTTCCTGATTTATACTTTATGAAGGTGCAGAGAGTAATGATATATTTGTATAAAACAAAGGTTTCCTGAATTAATTTGCTTAACATCAACTTAAGACAGCTTAACTTTTAAATTTATGATTATTTACAGAAAAGCAGCAATAATTAACTTCTTAGTTCTGTCTTCTACAACCAATTCTGCATAATCACAGTAATAAGATTTTTATGCAACTTTTGCATTCAGTGACATATAAGCCTTCTTCAGGCTCCTTCTGCCATGCTTAAACACCTTATGAAGAAACTGGGTCATATATTAGTTCTGCTCAGAATAGCTAAGGATAAGAATAAGCTAAGGAGAACTAAGGCAGCATATATCCCAAAACTGCAAAGACAAGAAAGATAAGGTTCAGAATAAACGAAGACTTGGAAAAAATGTCAAAAATAATTAAAATTATTATTATTAAAAAGCTTATTTCATTATGTAAAAAAAACAAGGAAAAAAGTCAAGGAAATGATTGGTCCACTAATGGGAGAAAATGGCAAGAAGGTGACAAGCAGCAGAAAGTAGTAGAACTGCTTAATGCATTCTTTGCATCTGTGTTTAAGGTAAAGGTTTCCTCTGGCTAGTGGTTTTCTAGCTCTAGAGGGCGGGATTCCTCTCTGAGTCTTGGCCAAGGGTGCCAGCTTTGTCCAAAGACACTTTCTGTGGTCATATGGCCAGAATGACTACACACCAAGGCACACAGAACTGCTGCTGATCCAGCAGTCCAAAAGTAGACAATCATGAATAAATAACTTGGGTACCACTCCAGTGGGCAGCTTAACGGGAACATAAAAGGAGCCCACAACTGGGTGTACCCTGGGCAACAGTAATGTCAACGCTGAATCCTTTCAATCAGAAATGCTTTGTTGTTCCTGACAAGAATGTAGTAATATTTTTTTTTATTTTAATTCCATTTATATCCTGCCCTTCTCCAAAGACTCAGGGCAGCTTACAAGCTTAGCAGTAGCCTTCATTCTATGTATATGCCTGCTTACTAGGGCTTTCATACACCCCCCAAGCGGCATTATTACAAAGTCAGCTTAATTGCCCCCAACAATCATTTTACCTACCTCGGAAGGATGGAAGGCTGAGTCAACCTTGAACCTGGTGGGATGCGAACCTGCACTAATTGCAGGCAGCTGGTGTTACTTAAGGAGGCATTAGCCCACTGCTCCACCAAGGCTCATGTGTTCTGAACAAAAAGTGTATCTCCAGAGCTGTCTGGGTACAACAAAGTCACTCAGACAGACACACAGACAGATAGACATGATAAAAAATGCAGTAAAAGCAGCATTCATTTAACTTAAGGACCAAAAATGCACTTTGATTAGTTTTCAGAATACCTGTAGATTGGAAGCCACACAACATTGTGGGAGGCCCTTGACTTACAACCATTTGCTTAATGACCATTTGAAGTTACAATAGCACTGAAAAAAGTAATTTACATCCAGTACACACAATTGTAATCATTGTAGCATCCCCACGGTTATGTGATCAAACTTCAGGCATTTGGCCACAGGCACGTAGTTATGATGATTGTAAAGTCACAGAGTCATGGTATTGCCATTTGTGATCTTCTGACAAGCAAAGTCAATGGGGAGAAACAAATTTCCTTAATAACCACAAGATTCACTTAACAACTGCAATGATTCAATTAACAATTAACTTGCTTAGTGATGGAAATTCTGGTCCCATATGTGATCCTAACTCAAGGACTACCTATTGTAAATAGATTAACCATTTTTTCTTCATATAATTGTACTTCTACTTTCCTACTCCTTAGCTAATGATGTCAAGAAACCATCAAAATATTATTATAACATTGTTATAATTATGGTTATTCTGGATCCTATCACTCATTTTGTAATGGGATGCCTAATATACCTTGGGAATACAGAAAAATATTTAGGGAGGAAAAAGGGCTACCAGGGAAGGGATTCTTGAGAAGGGAGGGAACCACGAGAAAATAACTCTATTGTAGATAGATAGATAGATAGATAGATAGATAGATAGATAGATAGATAGATAGATAGATAGATAGATTAGATATAAGTTGTTCAGAAATTACTTTGAGAGGGTTTCAAAATTCTATTAATATTAAATGTCTTTCCAGAAATACAGGTGGTTCTGGTTTCCTCAGCTTGATAGCCATGCAGTGTATGGAAGTCAAAACACATACTTCATGTCATAAACACTGATGCACATTCATAGTCATCGGTTTAATATTAGACAAATAAACATTTATTGGCTTGGTTCTGCCATCATATATCATTAAAATGCACACCTGCTGGAAATAGCACTAACACGTCTAAACCCAAGCTTAGTAAAGAGCTCAGAGCCTAATAAAAATAACACTGTCCTTTAAGTAATAAGTGCAGAAAGTATTGGAGCAGCCACACAATTCACTTTAACTTCTACAACTGTTGATATTTAAATATATCATGAGAAGCAACCTAAATTTTGAAAACAAAATTAGGTAATCTTACTAGACAGGAGATAAGAAATTACTGGAATATAGCAGCAAAGCAAAACTATAAATTCTTGGAGAATAGTAAAATAATAGAAACCATATTTACATTTTTTTTGTAATTTTGTTGCTTGAAACGGCTTTTTTACTATTTCAGGTCTGTTCAAAGGTAAGTATCACTCTTGTTTATTAGATTTTGCTTGCAATTTGGTAGGCGTTGCAATTTTCTAAAATTTGAATATGAGACGATGATAATTTTATTAGACTATGGCTGAATCAATTTAGGAAATTCAGGAGACACTAAGCAGCTTACAATAGACAAATATATGTTAAAATAGTTTAAAACCACAGAAAACAAGACATGGCAGCCCAACTATATCAATAAAATCACAATAAAGACTCCATAGACACATTACTATCAGTCTTTTAGAGTCCCAGGAGAATCTCTGGGAGAATGCTCTTCCAGAAGACAGGATAGCAATAAAGAAAACATTCCATGAGGTGACAGCATTTAATGAAGGTGGCCTGGAGTATACCCACCCTGCTAGAACATATTGGGTAGGCAGAAGCAACTAGAGATAAGTAGTCCCTCAGATAACCACTACCTTGAAGAAACAACACCTTGAATAGTACACAATGTGAAGCAAGAATGGGGAGAATCTTGGGGTACCCCATAAGTTAGATGGACAGCAGTAAAAGCTAGCTAACTAAGAATAATACAAAAAATAGTTTACCATCCCACTCATTGATGAGTTTGCCACAAAACACAACATGTAATATTCCATATTTGCATTTATGATTTCTGAAAAAAGGAATTGGAAGAAGAGACAGAAGTATCTACAGCTACTAAACCATCAGAGTCATTCTCAGGAAAGCATTTTAAAAAAATCTAAAATGGTATGTGCAATTGAACCCACAAATATTTTTTTAAAAGACCGCACTATGAATGCACTGTTTAAGTGGCCATACTGACTATTTTTTTTACTCCTCCTATGGACACTCCTGAACTTACATTTGCAAAAGGAATATCCCAAGCTACCAGTATTTGGAAGGAAACAACAGGGATTGTTCTCAGATTTCAGGATAGCAGGTATAAAGAATCAGAGAGATGACCTTGAGAGAAATATTAAGGAACTGATGTCTAAGTAAAGCAGTCTAAAACATTTCTTAAATCCTGGGAATCATGATAGTATTGGGAAGAGAGTTAGGCAGATACCACCCTCATTTACTAGGATGTAAGAGGGAGGGGAAGGAAAGCACAATCCACCTTGCAAGATGCTGTTGCTATCACCTATCTCAATAAAAAAAATAAATCTAATCTTTCTTTGGAGTCATTTTCTGAGCTGGTTTATCTTTATCTGACAATTGGAAGGCCAGGTCAGGAAGCGGATTCACCACAAACAGTAGAATTCTATTTGAAATCTTAAATGGAACTTAAACCTTAGTGCATATGTTTCTTTGCTGCCCCTTCTATGAAAACCTACACACTAGTATAACCATATCATTTATGCTAGTAGAGGTGAAGCTTTCAAGGAATGTGTTGTGTAGTGGGTTCTGAAGAGTAGGAATGATGCCAGGCAGATGAGTACAGTCAAACAGCTCTTTATTTGGTGACCAAACTGTACTGAGGGTTTAGGGGGTACTTGCACTCTTTATATACCTTTCTGAGTAAACAGCCAACCAATCAGATTGAACCTAAATGTTCAAATGCATACTGGTAGTGATTCTTATACAAGTGCTTAGGTGTTTCTTTAAATCTTAATACACAACAGAATGAAAGGTGGTTTTTTTTTTACCTAGTCTCAGATTAGAACCCTGTCATTACAACAGAGTAGCCAAGTTCTTACAAGAAACTATTGCTATAACAATTAACCAATTCTTTAAGCTTATTTTATCTATTTTCTTTTGCTTTGCTTTGTTTCCTTTCCTTTTGTTTACTTTCTATACATTTAAATTTTAACTGGCAAGTCTATACTGTATGCTGGTTTTATTGCTCTTATTATATTTGAGCCTGCTTTTAGGTGTTGCTTTAGTGTTGTAGCTACTATGCAGGTCATTGAGCATAAATAAAACCAATTAAAATTACTTTGTTGATATAGCCTGTAGTACCAAAAAGTGATAGTGTTTTTCCTCACTTTTAAGCTGGAGTCAATTTTAAAAAAAATACCAAATTCATTTTTTTTCTTAGACTTAAATAATGTTTTTCTAACTGTTGGATTTCTCATCCAAGGTCACCCCTGTCATCTTTCTTTACAGTAAAAAATCTGGACACTATGATAGGAGTATTAAAAAAATCCACTTTAGATTTCTTTAAAACTGAAATGCCATTATCTGCCAAACAGGACTTTACAGGACATTGACAACAGTTGTGAAAAGAATCCATTTGTTTGGATGGAAAAAAATTCAAACCAAATAGCCTACATAAAATTAAATTTAAAATCATCTCATTTGGTGGAAAGTTACACATTTATTACTTTTGCATTTATTAGAGCTACTTATATTTTAAATCAGGAATGGATAGTCCTGGAATTCCTTTGAGGTTTCCTGAGCCTTGATAAATTTTACTCCTTAAATTTGGTACCTAGTAAGTGGAAAGAATAGTTTCTTCCTGATTTTCAGCATAGAACAAATAAAACCCATTAGCCACCAATCAACATCTAAAACATCAAACCTGCTCAAAGGACACACAAAATTACGGATATTCTAAATCTATCCCCATATAATGCATATTTGGCTAATTGCTTTCCTACTATAAAATGTTCACAACTTTAAAATGTAGTAACTAAATTGGTAGGAGAAGAGAAGTAAAAAAAGGGGGTGGGAAATGTAAAGTTAAGTCTTTATGGATGAAGGACATGGTTATAAAATGGTAGCTGGAATTCATGAAATGTGATCATGCAGAGAGTTAATTAACAAACACTGAAAAAAATAATGATTCAGAAATGCAGCTGGTTCGATGTCTGAGTTGTACAACAGTTCCTGAAACACTGACTTCATCTTCATTATAGGTTTAAGCTATCTATTAATAAGCTACCCACAGACACATCACCCCTTGGACATTCTTTCCCCCTTCCTGCCTTATTTCTTCTGTGTAAGCAATTAGCAAATACATGGAAAGAGGCCTTGTAAATAATGAGGAGCCCTTAGTGTAACTGCTCTGAGGAAGAAGGATGGAATAGTGATCGTATTAATGAGGTTGTGTTCAGTCTGCAAAGAATGTTTCTAGATTTTGAGGTATTTTGTGCATTAGTTGAAAAATAAGAAAACAAACTTTAGGAAGGAAAATGATATCTTTATTATTCAGATGCCTGGGAGATTAGCAAAACTTGCTTACAATAAAAAAACATGAGAGTATTGCAGGATCCAATCTGGATCTGTCACTAGGACCAGAGGTTTCGTCTTCCACATTCTGGTGAGAGAGAAGTTCCTTGAGGATGGGCTTTAGCATGAATCCAAAAACTCAGAAGATTAAATCTCGGGTTCCGGTGACTGACCCAGATTGGATCCTGAAGCATTATCCTGGGACATGTATATTTGCCTTCATTCATATCACATACTTTTAATAGTTTAGTAAATTAAGGTTCCATTAGAGCAAATAATATATTTTGTATTAAATAATATTTCAATGTATTAAATAATAGATGCTTTATCTACATTTTACTCTAATTCATCTGTCTGCAATTTACTAAGGATTTTTTAAATATATATTTATTTCATATACTCACATTTTACATTTCTTCCAAAATTGAAAAAAATAAAAATAAAAAACAAAACAAACCCCCCCAAAACTAGAAGAGTCTTCCCTTCTCTACTTACTAGAACAATCTTTGAAATAAATTAAATTGAGTTATAGAATTGGCCCAAGGCAAACCAGTGACTTTATAGCTGAGCACAGCTTAGAAAACTGGTATTCCCATTCTTTGCCCACCCTGCAACGTTGCTGGTTACTTAAACAAGTTACTGGTTAAAACAAGTTTCTGGTTAAGAATGATAGAAAACCACTCTTAAAGGTAAAGGTAAAGGTTCCCCCGCACATGCGTGCTAGTCGTTTCCAACTCTAGGGGCCGGTGCTCATCTCCATTTCAAAGCCGAAGAGCCAGCGCTTGTCCGAGGATGTCTCCGTGGTCATGTGGCTGGCATGACTAGATGCCAAAGGCGCACGGAATGCTGTTACCTTCCCACCGGAGTGGTCCCTATTTTTCTACTTGCATTTTTACGTGCTTTCGAACTGCTACGTGGGCAGAAGCTTGGACGAGTAACAGGCGTTCACTCTGTTATGCGGCACTTGGGATTCGAACCGCCAAACTGCCGATCTTCTTATTGACAAGTTCAGCGTCCTAACCCACTGAGTCACCGTGTCCCTTAACCACTCTTACTATGTTGTAATTACAGACTATGACTTGGACTGCAAAATATTGGGCCTTAAATGATAGAGGTTTCAATGACACTTAAAAGCTGAAGAATGAATACTTTATTGAAGTAAAAAAAAGAAGTTTAAATAGAATTTGTGAATTTAGCTAGCAGGACAGGAAGGCCTGGAGGAACGTTGTCCATTGGGTCATGATGGGTCGGACACGACTTCGCAGCTAACAACCACAACAACAGAATATGGAAGCCCTAATTCCTGCTCCTCAGAGGAAGAAGAAAATTTGAATGAGAAAATTTTGACTTATAAAAATATAACTATACAGACCTTTTGTGACATTATGCATTGCTAATCACTTAGAACGTTTTAGCTTTCTACCCCAAAACCACAGGGGGTTTATTTGAATAATATTTTTCCCTCTTATTCTAGTTCTTTTTTACCCTGGCGACTTCAACCCACTTTCATCCTGCTATAGGAAATGTCTGAATTCACAGTTCTATGATTTAACAATAATTGACCTATAACTATATGCAGTGTTAAAGCACTTCACAATGGGATAACTTTAGCATCTATCATAGCACCATAGCAAGCATATATAAAACACTGCTGATCCATAAATAATACCACTACCAAACTTTTTCTGAGTTAAAAACTTGCTGAAATATCTGGGAGAAAAGAGGCCTGTTAAACACAGCAATGTCTATGCTTTAAAAATCCCATTTGACCGACTTGTGGTTAGCATTATAAATGAAACAAGTGACAACTGAAAGAATACAGTCAACAATACTGAGGCTCCATCAATACTGGGCCCAGATGTTGGAACCAGAAGAATAGAGGAAAAGGGCTCAGGGATCCATCATCTTTTGTTCCTTTCCTAAGGATCATGGATGTAAAAGTCATACTGTAATTAAATAATTGAGAAGGATTGTTGGATCTAGCATTTTCCCAGCCACTTCTATTCCTCTGCCCTCAATAACAGGACACAGTGCCTTAGTTTGAGAATCTTCAGAAAAGGATATTAGATGAATGAGATTACAAATATTTGCATCAAGCCAAAATCAAATAAAATTGCTATTTGTGTTGTTTTGCTATATTATTTTCAGTTTTAAAATAGTCTTCAGGTGCAAAAAATTAACTTAAAAGTGGCATACAAGAAAGCCATGTTGGCCACTCACATCTGCTCCAATGGATCACTCAGTCCTTAAAGAGTCCTTAGTGAGGCATATGGATGCTCATTGCTGATGCCTTGGAAACTGGTTATCAATAGTGAGGAGAACTCAGACCAAAATATCTGAATGCCTTTTTCGTTATTCCATTGAATCATGTCTGATTCTTGGAGATTGCCTAGAATAAATTCCTGCAGTTTTCTTGGCAAGATTTTTGAATCTGAATGCCTACCAGGTCCAAAATTATGCATTCTTAGAGGGTTTCTTTAGAGCAAGTGATTGTAGATGAGATTGTTCCACAGTGCAAGGTAGAGATATCTGTCTTTGTTGTTGTTAGTTGCAAAGTCATGTCCGACCCATCGCGACCCCGTGGACAACGTTCCTCCTTTCTGTCCTCCACTATCTTCTAGAGTCCATTTAGGCTCACGCCTACTGCTTCAGTGACTCCATCCAGCCACCTCATTCTCTGTAATACCTCATTCTGAAAAAGAAACAAAAAGGACAAGATATGAAGGGGAAAGTCCCAGCAGAAACACTAGAAGGATCTTATACCATAGGCAGTAAGTTACTTTGTGTTATTGCTTAGCTATTGCTGTAGTTATTTTATTTAACATTTATCTTAATTTTATCTTAAACTGATTTCCACAACAAAGAATTTAAAATGCTATTTTAATGGACCCTTTTGATCAATGGCAGTGTACTATATAAAAGTTAGGTAGCATTTTTCTTAATTAAGCATTTCTTTGAAAAAGTTTCAAAACCAGATGAATATGTGTGTAGCTAATTTGTGTTGAAGACTACACACATGCATACCAGTTTGTTTGTTTGTTTGTTTGTTTGTTTGCTTGTTTTTAGCAGAAAGATATTGGATTCTTTTTAGCAAACTAATAAGACACTTGAGATAAGCTATAATAACTATGACAGAACAAAGTTGTTTTAAAGACTACACTAAAGTTCTACAAAAATCAGGATGCAGTAAAGCTAAGAAAGCATCAATATGGAGAATCCTCCAGTTACTTCTATGTCTGTAGTTTTATTCATGGTTTTTGTTCCTCTGTTTTAGCATCCTGAGTTCTTATAAGATTTCATGTGTTCTTAAAACACTAACTTTTTTTCTCAGTTTTCTAAGTATGCCTTCAACTTCTTTGCCAATATCCTTCTGTCTTTGTTTAAACTTCTTTACTTAAATTCTACGCAGCATCCCAATCTACCATGAAAGATTCTACTTGGTTGCCCCAGCTTTCATTTATCACCTGAAATAAAATGACAGTTATGGCATACTGTAAGTATAAACCCTTTTCACAATTATGAACAATAAGAGCATTTCCAATCTAGCAATTTATAGTGCCTCCCATCTATCACTTTGGTGATATTCTACTAATATGGATCAGCTTGATATTGTCACTAAAAGGGCTGGATGAAACAATATAGTCACATACTTTTGGGTTAGATCTTTTACGTTTATTCTAAGAATTGGTATCCATCTGCGATTGGATTCAAGACTTTCTTAGGGACCGGTTACAAACAGTGAGGGTCGGGTCTGCTTTGTCCACCTCCCTGAAGCTTTGCACCAGGACGCCACAGGGCTGTGTGCTTAGCCCCTACCTGTACTCCCTGAAGCTTTGCACTGGCATGCCACAGGGCTGTGTGCTTAGCCCCTACCTGTACTCTTTATACACATATGACTGTGTATCATCTGATCCATCCACTGCGATAATCAAGTTTGCAGATGATACAATGGTGAGTCTTATTACAGGTGGGGATGAGACAGCATACAGGGCGGAGGTACAAAAACTATCCATATGGTGTAGTAACAACAACTTGCACCTAAACATCGGCAAGACGAAAGAGATGGTGTTAGACATCTAGAGAAAAAAGGAGGAACCTTCCCCACTTTACATCGGGGAGGACTGTGTGGAGAGAGTTTCCTCCTTTAAATTTCTGGGAGTCTACCTCTGTGAAGATCTGACCTGGAAAGTTAACACAACCCAGGTGGCTAGAAAGGCCCAACAGAGGCTTCACTTTCTTAGGGTCTTGCGGAAGAACAGGGTAGAACAACGGCTAATGACCCTCTTTTACTGGTCTACTATAGAGAGCGTCCTCTTGTATGGTATTGTGGTTTGGTATGCTGGTCTGACAGCCACGGACAGGAAAGTATTACAGAGGGTAGTGAGCACAGCACAAGACATTGTGGGCTGTCCCCTTACACCACTGGATGACATCACCAGGGCTCGTTGCCTTGGAAGAGTGAGGAAAATTCTCAGGGATGACTCACACCCTGGACGGTATCTCTTTACTCTCCTACCATCGGGTAGGAGATATAGGAGTATAGCCAGCTGTACCAACAGGCTGAAAAACAGCTTTTATCAGTGGGCTATTAGGCTTTTGAATGGGATATAATCTCTGTGAACTTATGCAGAATTGACTTGGGAGGCCGGTGTGTGGTGTAGTTGGTTCACATGGTGTGGTAGGATGGAGGGTTTGTTGTCACTGTGTGTTGGGGGGAGGGAGCACGGGGGGAGGCTCAGCTAATCTCAATGTACACATGTTGTACTTTGACAATAAAGGTTTATTATTATTATTAGAACTCTTAGACATCAGTGTGCCTGTAGATATATTCCTTGGCAGCCATTATATTCCTATTCGCTATCATCTGTCTCAATCAATTAAATAGAAAATTGTATAATGAACAGGCATTAAATTATAAAAATAACTTTACTCCCCAGGATGACTATCATCCCCCAAAAGTTTCCCATTGCTTGATTAATGGGACCCAAGGCAAGCTGACCCAGTGTGATACACAGTGTAGTCAAAACTCATGGGAGATCTCAAATATCTAAGGCAGCTTTCAATCCCATAGGAATGCAACCATGTGAAGGACTTCTCCATTTCTTTTAAACAATACTAAATTTCTTTTTTGACATTTCTGTACTGTTTCTTTACTGTGTGTCATGTTATATAAATAGTTCTAGAACAGCAGCAATAGCAAGATGATTTATTGAAGTAATAAGCAAGCATAAAACACATGCAAGTGTCCTTAGAGTATGATGGGGTGTACAGTAGAAGCAGACTCCAGTACCCTGAGAACAACTTGGAACGATATTATTAGTACAAATTATAACAGGAAATGTCCCAAGGGGTTTCAACTGATATGGAGTATGCATGACTCATTGAATTATTTCTTCCTTGGAAATAGTTTCTGGCAATAGAACAAAATGTGTGTAATCATCTGGAATCAATGAAATGTACCTAAAGTGTCTAAGTGAATGGTTTTATGCCCTTTAGAGGTGCTGACACAATAGCTTGCTGAGGTGAGGAAGAATTGTAGGGACAGATAGCAGATACCACTCACCTTCTTCAATCTGATTGCCAGAAAGTGAACAGGTCTCACAATGACTTGAATGGTTCCCAACAATCAAAAGAATTCAGCTACACACATACAACATATTTTTGCAGGCCTCTAAAATTCCCCAAGAATTTGAGCTCTGAATAACCCAAAGTACCATTTCTATTTTGAAAAAGAAAATACGTTAGCATTTCTACTTAGCTAGCCTTTCTAACAAGGCCAATAATAATCAGTATTTTTCAGTTTTATCTGAGTTAACTGAATGATATAGAGTTTGAATACTAAGAGAATAGAGGTCTTCTTACCTTCTCTGCTAATATCTCCAGTGGCTATAAGATTTTCTGCCATTTCTGTCTTTAGCAAGACAACTTGACTTTATCTACAAAACCAGAAACACGTCCTCTTCCTGAACTATGATGAAAGCACTACCAAGATGCAAATTGATTCTAAGATGTTTGCTGGCATTTAACAACCTTTGAAAAATGAAGGTTATTGCAGAGTTCAATTGTTTCCTAAAGACATAACTCTGCTGATAACTGAGAAGGTATGCCTCTTTCTCTCTGTAAAATATTAATACATATTTAGCCAATCATCTCAGACCTAGTGGTCTCATACACATACAGAAAAAGTCTATCAAAGGAAAATTTTCAGTTAGTTATATGTTTGGAGACTTAAGTTTTAGAAACCAATGAAATAAACATTAATACCATAACTAGGGGTAGATATACAAATGATGCAATTCCTATCAAGTAGTGCATGATTTGTTGAACCAGAGCTATGTTTCTCTTTCTTTCTCTTCTTTCTTTTTCTATATATGTGATCCAGTATATATAAATTGAATTGGAAACCTGCAGAAACCTTGCAAGCCTATTCAAAAACATGCTATTTATTTCTTGTTTGCAAAGCTGATTTTGAGAAGCACATAATCCATTGTTTCATTATTTGGATTTTATTGCAGATTGTTATTTTAGAAGTTGGACGTTAAACAGTCATGGAATGGGGATTAGAGAGAGAATGAATATGATTCATTGTACTAGATTGGTACAAAGCAAAGTTTATTAATCTTGGTATGTGATAGCTGAAGTAGGCCATTATCTCCAGATAGAAAAACATGATATACAAAATCTTATATTTTAATTGGAAAATAGCATGCAATCACATGAAAATAATAATAATAATAATAATAATAATAATAATAATAATAATAATAATAATAATAATAATAATAATTTTTATTTTTTATTTTAATTTCATTTATATCCCGCCCTTCTCCGAAGACTCAGGGTTGCTTACAAGCTTAGCAGTAGCCTTCATTCTATGTATGTAATATTATTATTATTATTATTATTATTATTATTATTATTATTATTATTATTAATAATAATAATAATAATAATAATCAACATAATCATAATCATAATCATAATAAGTTGGAAGGGACCTTGGAGGTCATTTAGTCCAACCCCCTGCTCAGGCAGGAAACCCTATACCATTTCAGGCAAATGGCTGTCCAGTCTCTTCTTAAAAACCTCCAGTGTTGGAGCATTCACCACCTGAAAAATAGACATTTATCTTTTTGATATTAGTTGACTCTGTTGGATTACTACCAACTGCTACTTAATACAAGTGAAACTCATGTTGATTTCTCTTAGATACTTATTTCTGGGGATCTTTAATTTCATTTTGTCCAAATCGGTTATTACATATGCATATACATCATATGCATATGTGTGTATATATAATATACACAATCAATGCAATCAATGCAAAATTTGTCTAATTTACATATTTTAGGCACAATCTTATCTACTATATGAATTTGCACTTTTTCCTAACAATGCAGTCTTGTATGCTAGTTTTCCTATATTCATTTTTATACATATATTAATGAAATATATTCATTTTTGCACAATCCTTGGATAAAGTTGACATGTGCAGATTTCAACAGGTAGCTTAATTTTTCTTTAAACTTGCAAAACAGCATATAATACCGAAAAATTTCCTATTTGTTTGTTAACTGGTCTCAAAATATGTTTTTTCAATGCTTCTAAATGACCCAACAATATTGTGCAACTGTCACAATTATGTGCTATTATTCTGGTTTCTATTATTGTCCTTATTATAGTATTTTCTTGGAATTTCTACCTATGATGCATTGCTAATGGATAAGATTAGTAGAGTGAGTTAAAATCTTTAAAATTAGATTATATAATTAAATATCATAGTAAACTGTAGAACTTTTGTGTATATCCCTTTAAATAAGTTATTCCAATAAGTCAGCAATTTGGATTGAACATCCATTCTCGATTTCTTAATTTCAAATAAAGGGTAAATGGGAAAAAATGAGGTTATGGAAAATTCAGAAGGGCTTTATTTTCAGAATAAAATAGAGGCTTTTGGTTGCCTCTGGAATGAACACTATCTGTGTGTTCATTCATGATTTCACGTCAGTAGGAATAGAAGTCTAAAAACAGAAATATTGTTGAGAATGATAGCAGCAACCTGTAGTTAATGAAATGAAATAAAATTGTAAAAAGGGAAGAAAGAAAATTTCTTCATATAGAAGTTCAGAAATCACATTAAAATGTTTACTTTTATTAATCTTCAATTATATGATGAATTCAGCATAGTTGAAAATTAGTGCTTCACTTGACCAAAGTCACCATAATACCATTTTAAAGAGGAAGTTTATATTTCACCATTACAGCTAAAAAAGTTGGATAGTCTGTAGTTATATCGGAATGTGATTAATCAGGCTGATATAATAATGGGATGGTTGTATTTTACCAATTAGAGAAGGGCAAAGTAATCATTGTCTTAAAAGGAGATCTGGTGGCACAGTGCTTAGATTGCAGTATTGCAGGCAAAACTCTGCCCACGGCATGGAATTCGATCCTGACAGGGCTCAAGGTTGATTCAGGCTTCATCCTTCTGAGGAAGGTAAAATGAGGGCCAGATTGTTGGGCACAATATGCTTACATTGTTAACCACGCAGAGAGTGGGGTTGTATATAAGTCTAAGTGCTATTGTTATTGCTATTGCTAAGTACTATTGCTAAGTACTATTGCCCTGTACACCGCCCTGAGTCCTTCGGGAGAAGGGCGGTATAAAAATATAATAAATAAATAAAAGGATTTTTGCTTGCCTAAAACTGTGAAGTAGATATGTGCAAGCATATTGTTTATGCTAATAAAAGGGAATGGAATGGTCCTTCAGAGCTTCTTGCATCCATGCAATCTTTGAGTATGTTTCCTAAATAAAGAAAATTTTGAACCTTCAGCTGTTGTCCTGAATTTATTGACTAGTGCAATGAATGAACCATTAGATAAATTCTCTAACACCATAAATGAATACTTAAGAGAAAAGTACAGTTTCCTAAAGTTTTTTCTTGAGAGTGTAGTAAGAATACACATGTACACAAGTATAAAACACATACTGTTATAGATTAATCTTCAGAACAGTTAGAATGGGAAAAATAGGAGAAGGAAGTATATTAAATATGTTTGCCACCTTGAGCAGTTGATAAAAATAATAAAGGGAGGATGTAAATGAAATAAATAAAAATGTTAATAAAGTAGTCTATTTTTAAAAGGGTTAATTGTATAATGTACAGCAATAATTCAGAACTATATTTTCCATATTTTGTAAATATGAGTCCTTCGGGAGAAGGGCGGTATAGAAATATTAATAAACTAAACTATTAATAAACTAAATGTGTCACACAGTTTCAGGATGTTGTTGTTAGTTGCGAAGTTGTATCTGACCCATCGCGACCCCATGGACAATGTTCCTGCAGGCCTTCCTGTCCTCTACCAAATTTCAGATAAAGGTATGTAAAGTACAGATATCATGGGTTGACTTTACAGTAATTACTCATCCATGTTTCAATATATTCAAAGAAAGATAAAAAGGACAAGTACAAGAAGTGGAAAGAGGGGCACATAACTAAGGCAGAATATCAGCAAATAGCCCGTGCCTGCAAAGATGAGGTGAGGGAAGCTAAGGCTCAAAATGAACTAAGGCTTGCAACCAAAGTCAAAAATAACAAAAAAAAGCTTCTTTCAACATATAAGAAACAAGAAAAAAGTTAAGGAAATGATTGGTCCATTAGTGGAGGAAAGTGGCAAGAAGGTGACAAGCAACAGGGAGAAAGCAGAACTATTTAACTCATTTTTTGCATCTGTCTTTACACAAAGAGAAAAAACAGTCAAACCCACCAAAACCAGTGCCATAAAAAACAGAATAGAAATGCAAGTTAAGATAGGCAAGAAAATGGTAAGTGAGCACCTGTCCAGCCTAGACGAGTTCAAATCACCAGGACCAGATGGATTACACACCAAGGTTCTCAAGGAACTGGCAGACGTGATCTCAGAACCACTGAACTATATTTTTCAAAGATCCTGGAGCACTGGGGAACTACCAGAGGACTGGAAAAGAGCTGATGTAGTTCCCATCTTCAAAAAAGGGGAAAAAATAGATCCAGGAAACTACAGACCTATCAGCCTGACCTCAATACCTGGGAAGATTCTGGAAAAGATAATCAAACAACAAATCAGCAAACACCTTGATGCAAACAAAGTTATCACTAAAAGCCAACATGGGTTTGTCAAAAACAGATCATGCCAGACAAATCTTATTGCATTATTTGACCAAGTGACAAAACTAGTGGACCAGAGGAATGCTATAGATATAATTTACTTGGACTTCAGTAAGGCATTTGATAAAGTAGATCACAACCTACTACTTGATAAGATAGAAAAATGTGGGTTAGATAGCATCACCACCAGATGGATTCGTAGCTGGCTGACAGGCCGTACTCAGCATGTGGTCCTCAATGGAACCGCATCTACATGGAAGGAAGTGTGTACTGGGGTGCCCCAGGGCTCTGTTCTGGGCCCAGTGCTCTTCAACATCTTCATCAATGATTTCAATGAGGGGATAGATGGGGAATTCATCAAATTTGCAGACGACACCAAGCTGGCAGGAATAGCCAATACTCCAGAAGATAGGCTTAAGATACAGGAGGATCTGGACAGACTCGAACACTGGGCACTATCTAACAAAATGAAATTCAATTGTAAAAAAAGTAAGGTTCTACATTTAGGCAGGAAAAATCAAATGCGCAGGTATAGTATAGGTGGTACCTTGCTCAATAGTAGTAACTGTGAGAGAGATCTCGGAGTCCTAGTAGACAATCACTTAAATATGAGCCAGCAGTGTGCTGCAGCTGCCAAAAAAGTCAACACAGTGCTAGGCTGCATTAACAGAGGGATAGAATCAAGATCACATGAAGTACTAATACCACTTTACAAAGCCTTGGTAAGGCCACACATGGAATACTGCATCCAGTTTTGGTCACCATGATGTAAAAAACATGTTGAGACTCTAGAAAGCGTACAGAGAAGAGCAACAAAGATGATTGGGGGACTGGAGGCTAAAACATATAGGGAACGGTTGCTGGAATTGGGTATGTGTAGTTTAATGAAGAGAAGGGTGAGGGGTGACATGATAGCAGTGTTCCAATATCTCAGGAGCTGCCACAAAGAAGATGGAGTCAAGCTATTCTCCAAAGCACCTGAAAGCAGGACAAGAAACAACGGATGGAAACTAGTCAAGGAGAGAAGCAACCTAGAACTAAAGAGAAACTTCCTGACAGTTAGAACAACTAACCAGTGGAACAACCTGCCTTCAGAAGTGCTGAATGTTCCAACACTGGAAGTTTTTAAGAAGAGACTGGCCAGCCATTTGTCTGAAATGGTATAGGGTTTCCTGCCTGAGCAGGGGGTTGGACTAGATGACCTCCAAGGTCCCTTCCAACTTCTTCTTCTTCTTCTTCTTCTTCTTCTTCTTCTTCTTCTTCTTCTTCTTCTTCTTCTTCTTCTTCTTCTTCTTCTTCTTCTTCTTATTATTATTATTATTATTATTATTATTATTATTATTATTATTATTATTATTATTATTATTATTATTATTATTATTATTATTACAAATCCTTTTTGAGTATATTGAAAATGTCCTACCCATCTCAGAAAAGATGAAATATCCATAATAATAACATTTCTATTTTATATTCTATTAGGAATTCTATTAAGAATTCTCCTGCTCTCCACAATAAAGATTCACTTTCATGTTATCAGGATTGTTCTGATTTAGCCTTTTGATTCTTTAGAAATATTGATCTGCTACATTTTAGTGAAAAAGGGCCTTGGCACTGGGTTATTTTTAACTGGGGAAAAACATGTTCACTGGAGTAGACTACTTTTATCTATAATATTCTATGTATGATATGGAAAAATGCAGGACCTTTTCTCCCACTTTTTCCAAAATAAATGATACAGATCATATAACACATAATCAGATTTACAGGAACATTTAGTTGGAAAAACGAGCAATTCCTTCAAATTCATCTTTAATAAATGAGGAGAAAGGGTAGGGGAATATGAAAATACTTTAAGATATTACTTAGTTCCCAATCAAAACAATTCATAAATAAGAACAAATGCTCTGGCATAACATGATTTCTTTAACAAAAACATTCAGTATATATAAATGCAGCAACTCAAGTACAAATGGGCAGCATTTGCATTCTCATGCTGAGATTATTATGGTTAAACCTGTTAATTTCTGTGAAACCTAAAGTATTCTGATACAGTTTCTCGTATTCATTTTTCTTTACTACCTGGTTGGTTAACTTGGGGGGGGGGGAAAAAAGTTCCACAATTGGTGATTCTTGGGGCTTAGGTTTAGAATAATTTTATTTTTGTGGTAAAATAAACTGATCTGCATTTTTTGATCATAATGTGTGAGTCAAAACTGTAAAGTCTGGATCACATGGTATCTAAATTTGCAAGGCAACTTGCAGCCCAGAAGAATCATCCTTTTAGGATAGTGAAGAATCTGTGATGGATCTAGAGCAGGAGTGTCAAACTCACCGCGTTATGTGATGTGTTGTGACATATCGTGACTTTTTTCCTCTTGCCGGAGCTGGGGTGGGCGTGGCTCCCATGTGTCGTATCCAGCCCGTGGGCGGGCATTTTGACACCCCTGATCTAGAGGGTTCAGGACAGAAAATGATTTCTCCTATTTATAGAAGTGACTAGGTCAAGAGTCCAACTTAAAAAGGAAATGTGGACCCTACTGCTTGTGAAATAGCTTTTCAGAGGAGTATATGGGCTTGGAAAGGAAGTGTGAGATTCTGAGCAGATTTTTAGTTTAACAATTCTACATTATCACAATCACATTTAGAAATTATCTCTCTCTTTTTTTCAGTTTGAAGGCTACCACTGTAAAGTAAGCCTAACTTCAAGGTGTTTAAGATAAATTTCTTAATTCTTTGAGGCCTGAGTTTTCAAAGTTTTTCAAAGATTAATGAGGTTTGTTGTTGTTGTTTTAAATCTTTATGGATAGAATTTAAAACTAGCCTAAGAACATAAAAATCAATTATCTAAATTCTCTAAATGAAACTTAAGGCTACTAAAGTTTGCTACCAAACCTTGTGGCTTGCCAGTTCTCACTGTGAATAAATCTGAAATGTCTTACAAGTTTTTTTTACAACTAAAATGAGATTATGTGTTAATACTCTTTGGAAAATTACTTACCTTTAGGAAAAATTAAAATGAATTTTATGCCTTGGAAAAAGCTTAAGAGTCACAAACATTTCTTTATTTCTATGATAAAGTTTTTCTTGATCCATTTATTATCTTTTATTTCTGAATAATATGGACCAGCAGGTGGCAACAGGAATTTGGCTCCTATTTTAAAAAATCAGAGCAGGATAAAATGTAAATAGGAAGTTACTTTATGGACATGAGACTAGAAGGAAATTTAGACTGGGAAATCTAAAAAAAACAAACACCCTAAAAAATCTTTGCTTCTCCCCCCCCCAGTCCAGATCTAGTTATTTGATAAAATTATTTGTAAAACTAGATATATGGAGCAAATTGAAGCAAAGATCAACCTCATAAAAGTATTCATGAATATAAATACTCAATTATACACTTTTTGTGATTTTTTATAATTTTTTATAAATAGTTTTTATAAACTATCAAAACAAGATGAACTGGATTTAAATTGGGGGGAAAAAAAGATTTGAAAAGAAGAAAAAGTGGAATAAGTTTGTCCCTCTGTATTAACAATTCTCCCCCATCCAATTTCTTCTACAGATAAGAAGGTGCTCACATTTGCATAAAGGCCAGGCTGTCACTTGACATCTAAAATTTTGGAATTTATCTGGAATGAGGCTGCCTGCCTAGATTTTCTATCTTTGAGGAGTCTGTGCTAACATGCATCCAGATTATTTTCTTTTCTACCAGGCTGAATCTTGAATTGTCTTTTCACAGACATCTAAACAAAGAACAAAAAGGACAATCTAGTTAAAGCTTCAACTATTAATATTCTTATTACCATATGCATAGCCGGGGTGGGTTTTTGGGGAGGAGGGAGGAATTCACATCAATAAGGCCATTTCTCATTTGCCTTTGACATATCCTTCACATCATTTAGATTCTGCATGCAAATGTCACCTTGATAGTGAAAAATGTGGCATATTTTCTCTGCACAGGTCAAACAAATTCTATTCATAGATTACTTGAATGCTGAAGGAAATTGAAAAGGCTTTCTATAGAAAAAAAATAAAATAAAATGCACACAGCAAGGAAGGAAGAAGGGTTTTACCAAAATTTATACCACAAGAAGTTAGTTAAGCATTTATGGAATCTTCCAGTGAAATGTTCTAAACACGTTTAATAATCATGCATTATTGTCAAGAAGCATCTCAATCTTTCAACTCCTCACATGGAACCAGGAACATTTTTTATGCTACTATTCCATGACACTGGGAACTAATTCAGAAAAAAACCCTAATCAATTCTGGCATTTTCCCCCTAAGCTTTCTTAGAAATCAATTGTAAACTTCTCCTTGCTCAAAGGGCAGAACGATACTTGTCTCCTTGATTGGTAAAAGTACTTTGTATTGTTAGAATAGGGAAATCTTGTTTTCTGTCACTTGATGAATAATTTCTAAAACAATCTGTCAGGACTCCAGACTATTAGTAAATGAGTCAAAATGGCCTTGTTCAGAAGCAGGGCCTCTCTCCCTCCTTTTTTGATGCTCCCTTCTCTCTTCTCTTTCCTTCCCTTCCCTTCTCAATAGCCTCTGTCTACCATTAAGCTCACAAAACAAAGCCAATGAAGTTAGGCTTGGAGGAAGCAGTCATCTGGAGTTGGTGGAATTTTAAGAACTAGTCATATGCAACCACAGAAAGTTATTTCCTCTTCATAGTGTATACTACTCTTATTTATATTAGTCAACTGATACACAATCTCTTGCAAATTTCAGATCTTTAAAATGGTGAATAAGAACAAAAAAAATCTTGCAAACAGAAAAATACCTACCTAAAAGTAGTCCTTGATTTATGATTACAACTGGAACTTCAACTTCCATCACTACATCCTATCAAATATGTCCCTTGTGAAGGTCTATCCATCCACCCGTTCATCCATCCATTTAAGATGAAGCCTCTTACGCCAGCCATTAGCAAAAGAATGGGTACTTTATTTATTTGGAATAAGAAGGAAGGAGAGAAAAGGTTATCTACATATGGTGATAGGTGGTTCTTAAATGAGATGATGTGGGGATGATCTGTGAGATGGGTGGCATATAAATTTGATAAATGAATCTGTGCATACTTGCAAAGACGGGAGGAAGTGAGGTAGAGAAAGAAGAAGAAAATCACATCTGGATAAGAACAGGTCTGGCAATTTTTGCAGCAATAATTAGTAAATGGCAAGCAATAAAAGAAACAGTTGAACAGCAGAAAAGGACAGGGCCAGCTTCACTGTTGCCTCAGATGGCAGTATGGGTGATCCCTTGAACATTAAGTGTCACTGTAGAAATGTGACTGCATCAGAAATCTGACCTCTGAATACCGGCTCAGTGTTGGGTACATCCAGTGCTTTTTTTGTAAAAGAAAAAGGTGCCGGAACTCACATATGTCATACAACCCGCCTTGCCTACCCTACAAGGTTCCATCCAAAAAAGGTGCCGGAACTCCATTCTGAGCATTCAATGAGAAAAAAAGCCCTGAGTACATCATAAGTAACTCCTATATTGGGGCTTGCATATTATAAGGTCTAATATTAATGCTGGACCACAAAAATAGCCATCATTCTTCAATGTTATGAAAGAAAACTTCCTTTGAAATTATTTAAAGGCAAAGAACATTTGAAAGAAGGCAAAGAAGATTTGAAAAAAGGCAAAGAAGATTTGAAAGAAGGCATTTTTAGGTATAGTGCTGCTGTACACTGTTATGGAGGAAAGCTATTCTTAAGAAATATTGGGGGGAAATACTTTCCTGGGTGGGGAAAAGGGAAATGAAGGAACATTTCTACCATTTTTTTTCTATTATGAAGTTTGTGAGAATCTCAACCAGCTGTTTGTGCTAAGCTTCATATATTACCATGTCATGGATCCCTGACTGCACTAAAGAAGTGTGTGATAGCTGACATCCCCTTTGTATACAACAATATGTTTCTCTGAATTCCCTAGTGAAATATGTTCAACATAGCAACAATAGGTTTTAAGTGCAAAGCACAATAATACAACATGATGACAATATCATGATCTTCCAGAAGCTTCCTTGCATGTAAATATTGATGGGTTCTCTGTAGCAAGCAGGAACAGCATGTCCCAGTGCAAATTCCAGATGGTGTGGAATTTTACAGCCTCATTTAATAGTAAGTTTGTTTTCATGGGGGAACACTGTCACAAAAACATATGCACATTGGGATGCTGTGGTTTTCTTGGAGAAAAGAGTGATTGTGATTTTCCAGTCGCCAAGAGTTTGATATGACTAATGTCACCTAACAGGATTGACACACTAGTACTCATTCTTGATAATAAGAAAACTGGCCAGCTATCTTTGCTGTGGCAAAATGTGATATTTGTAATGCAAATTATAGTCAGACTTCTCACGGAACGAAGAATGTAAAATAAACAAGTAAATATCAGGATCAATGGTATCAATAAATAATCAAAGAGAAAACAGTGATCCTTTGTTAATAAAGCAAAAAGAGACTCAAGTACCATTTTAATATTGCAGACAATAGTTTGGTGTGAATGGAAAGAACTGTGTTTTTTTCCCCACCAACAATAGTAATTAGAGAAGGAAATGGTCTGTCACTAATTGCAAGCATGGGTTAACTAAAGCTAAAAAGACCATAACATTTTTATTTTATTTTGGTGGGAGGACTAAAAATCTTCAGTATTTTAATATAACTGAGGACATAATTTCATATAGTAGAAAATCCTTAATTGCATACAGCAGAGTCTGCAATAATTCACACAGTATATGTGAAACTAGGTTTGCTGGCTGATTTTCTGGAAAGTCTGTTTTAGGAGGTGAAATTACATGCATTCAGACTGGGATTAGCCATAACCATTATACATAACAACTAGGAGCATAGTATCTGGATTCATCTAACCCAGAAACAGATAAATGATTTCTTTTATTTGTTTTTATATTTCTTCAGTCAACAAATTTCAGGCAGCTGACAGACTGCTTGCAACTGTAGGGTAGGAATGTCAAACTGCCAGCCTGTGGGCTGGATGCGTCATGCTGAAAGCATGCCCACCCCTGGCAATGGGAAAAAAGTCCCGATACATCATGTGACATGATGTGACGTCGCGGGTTTGATGCTTACTGTAGGGAAAGTGCCTATGCTTAGTTTACCTGGCTAGCCAAAGAGATATTCTCCACCAAAATGTATTCTTTGGTCACCTGATTTTTTGCAATCCAGGTATGCCAGGCCTAGAAATGTTTCAGTTAGCAATCCAAACTTCACTTCTTATCAACTTTTAAACAGCTCTAGAAGGTTCCTATTCTGGGATAGACTTCATTATTTTGATCTAGTTGTATCTCTAGGATTGTGGAATTTTTTAAAAAAAATATCTGCTAAAGTAGTGAGTATAGTAGTGAAATCCAAATTTTTCTCATGAAAACTGAGGGCAAAGCCACAGATCAAAGAAAAAAGCTCTTATCATTCTCATCTTCTCATTTCTCATCTTTTCTCATCTCATCTTTCCTACTACCTTCTCTTATTGGTATCTTATGATTATCGCATGATGTTTGTATCTTATGACTAATGATTGTAATGATATGCTTTATGATCTATGACCTATCACTTTTGTTGCTTGTATGTACACTGAGAGCTTATGCACTGGAGACAAATTCTTTTTGTGTGCAATCACAGTTGGCCAATAAATAATTCTATTCTATTCTATTCTATTCTATTCTATTCTATTCTATTCTATTCTATTCTATTCTATTCTATTCTATTCTATTCTATTCTATTCTATTCTATTCTATACAACTTATCAGAAGCACTGTAGTTTCTACTTGATGCACCTTGACCATTAGGTGGCAGTAAGTACAGGTGAAACTCGAAAAATTAGAATATCATGCAAAAGTTCATTTATTTCAGTAATGCAACTTAAAAGGGGAATCTAATATATGAGATAGACTCATTATATGCAAAGTAAGATAGTTCAAGCCATGATTTGTCATAATTGTGATGATTATGGCTTACAGTTCATGAAGACCCCAAATCCACAATCTCAGAAAATTAGAATATTACATGCATTCAATAAAACAAGGAGTGTACATAGAACAATATCGGACCTCTGAAAAGTATAAGCATGCATATGTACTCAGTACTTGGTTTGGGCCCCTTTTGCAGCAATTACTGCCTCAATGCAGCGTGGCATGGAAGCTATCAGCCTGTGGCACTGCTGAGGTGTCATGGAAGACCAGGATGCTTCAATAGCAGCCTTCAGCTCTTCTGCATTGTTCGGTCTCATGTCTCTCATCTCTCTATGGGGTTCAGGTCAGGCGAGTTTGCTGGCCAACCAAGCACAGTAATCCCACGGTCACTGAACCAATTTTTGGTGCTTTTGGCAGTGTGGGCAGTTGCCAAGTCCTGCTGGAAAATGAAGTCATCATCTCCATAAAGCTTGTCTGTGGAAGGAAGCATGAAGTGCTCCAAAATCTGCTGGTAGATGGCTGCATTGACCCTGGACTTAATGAAGCACAGTGGACCAACACCAGCAGATGAAATGACTCCCCAAATCAACACAGACTGTGGAAACTTCACACTGGACTTCAAGCATCTTGCAGTGTGTGCCTCTCCATTCTTCCTCCAGGCTCTGGGTCCTTGGTTTCCAAATGAGATGCAAAAGTTGGACTTTGGACCACTGAGCAACAAACCAGGTCTGTTTTTCTTTAGCCCAGGTAAGACACTTCTGATGTTGTTTGTTGTTCAGGAGCGGCTTGACAAGAGGAATACATTTGAAGGCCATGTCCAGGATCTGTCTATGTGTGGTGGCTCTTGATGCACTGACTCCAGCCTCAGTCCACAGTCCACTCCTTGTGAAAGTCCCCAACATTTTTGAATGGCCTTTTCCTGACAATCCTCTCCAGGTTGCGGTCAACTCTGCTGCTTGTACACCTTTTTCTTCCACACCTTTCCCTTCCACATAACTTTCTATTAATGTGCTTTGATATAGCACTTTGGGAACATGCAACTTCTTTTGCAATTACCTTTTGAGGCTTTCCCTCCTTATGGAGGGTGTCAATGATGGTTTTCTGCACAACTGTCAGGTCAGCAGTCTTCCCCATGATTGTGATTCCTACTGAAGCAGACTGAGAGACCATTTAAAGGCTCAGGAACCCTTTGCAGGTGTTATGGCTTAATTAGCTGATTAGAGTGGGACACTTTGAGCCTAGAATATTGCACCTTTTCACAATATTCTAATTTTCTGAGATTGTGGATTTGGGGTTTTCATGAGCTGTAAGCCATAATCATCACAATTATGACAAATCACAGCTTGAACTATCTTGCTTTGCATGTATTGAGTCTATATTAGTTTCCCCTTTTAAGTTACATTACTGAAATAAATGAACTTTTGCACAATATTCTAATTTTTCGAGTTTTACCTGTAAATTCCCATGTTTTCTGTTTAAAAGTCCTTTTCTATTTAAATAGAACAAGACCCTATCTAAGTACTTCTGAATGAAGTGTTTTCCAAGATTACTGATATAGTGACTTCATATTTCTACTTGAAGATTATAAAAAAAAATTGACATGTGGAAATGAAGAATTAACCAATGAAGATACATGTCTCTGATATTTGTTTAAGGCAGTAAATACTATGAATGCATCCAGCACCTCTTCTAGAAAGTCATACAAAGTAACAAAAAAAGAGACTGGAAGGTGAGACCCTGTATTATAAATTAATTTCCTAAGGAGTTAAGCTATTGAGGAGAGTGTTTAAATTTAAGAAGTCTTACAAAATTGGCTCCAGCAAAGTCTTGTGGGAATTATTAAGAAAAGGAAGATATCTGACATCAAGGTAGTATCATAATTTCTAATAATAAATGCTTTTTGCAAACTTGTCATATACACAACAGGAATAATAATGCTGATCACTACTAACTGAGGAGAGAAATTGGGAATTTAAACAGGAAAGTAATCAGTTGTTTGGCAGAGACATTTTCTAAAAGAGTTAACAAAAATATAAAACAAAGAAACAAATGTAGAAACATTATAATGTATTACTGCATTATTTCCATGAGGAAGGATAAAAAATGGCATGGCAGCTCTACACATGTGAAAAATAAATGTAGGACTTTGTGCATTTGCAGCAACCATCCTGACATTTATGAAACTACGTCCTCTCTGAAGTCCCCTCCTTGAATCCAGGTTTCACCTGCCTTACTCCTCTCATCTCCAGTATTTTGGATGATCAATGACCTAAACAAGCTTATGGAAATAAATTTCCTTGTCCAATTCCTGCACTTTCAATCTAACATGCCACATTTTAAAACATCCTGGCTGGAGAATTCTGGGGGTTGAAGTCCACATATTTTAAAGTTGCCAAGGCTGACAAACAATGTTCTAATGGTTGTCATTAAATCAGAATGAAAAGTAAAATGAAAGTGGAATGAGTGCAGATAAATAATTAATCCTTTATTAAAAATATTACAAGGTAGATTGCAGTATCATCAAACAGAATGCATAAAACAGGGCTATAAGGAAACAGAATGCTAAGCTCATTGATTTGTGCTTTAAATTGTAAGCTGCCCTGAGTCTTCAGAGAAGGGCGGGATATAAATGGGATTTAAAAAAATGAATGAAAGAGAAAGAGGAAGTAAATGAGTAAATGGCATTATAGAATGCCAAAGGACTTTGTGAGTTCATGATAATTGGGCTGTGAAAAAGAATGCTTGATTGAAAATACCATAGATGAGGAAAAAATGCTAGTATAGAAAGGTGCAAAAATGATGACGAGAGAAAGGAATTGCATAATACATATGGAGAAAAGAAGATAATTAAAAAGAATATTGTCAAAGAGAGCAATGAAGAGTTAAGTTTGGAAGGAAGGAAGAAATTGCAAAATGATTTTGGTGGAAATTTAAATGTTTTAGAAGTGGATGAAAAGAGAGGCTCCAGCAGACAGAATGGCATTAAAAATAAATGGAATGAAATTATTTGGGACAAAATTGGTATGGGGGAATAGAGGAAAAAATATTTTTAGAGCTTTGTACCTGAACGTTGGTTGGTGAATTTGGTAAGATGGTGATAAGGGGAGTGGAACCTTCAGGGACAATAAATGGAATGCTCAGTGAATCGTTAATAAATATATATGGAATGGCTACAGTGATGTTAGAGGTTTCTTTGTTGTGAATGTACGTAGCAGATAATGCTATCTTTTTGGCTGGGAACCTGTATGATTCATATGTTATATTATAAAATGCAGCAGAGAGTACAGATCTGAAACTTAGTGTACCAGAGCCAATATATAGCTATATATGACAGAGAAAATGAAAGTGAACTATTTCAAGTTATGCATACAAATATAAAGAAGTTAAAATGTGCAAATGCTGGTAGAAAGCTAGTGTTCATATGTAGCAATATAGGGTCTACTGTGAGGTATGAATATTTCTCAAAAGAAGCAAAAATGGCTAGCACTTTATTATCTGACAGCAAGAGATAGATATGTCAGGAGAAATGTAAGTTGAATGCAATGGGAATAGCATAACACTAAGATATAAGTACGGTTAAACAAGAAGATTGAGTTGGTTTCAGAATGAATGAGAACTGAATACAAAAGTGAATGACCATTGGTAATAAATAAACATACTAAACTGTTTCTCCCACAGAGATACAAGATGGGGATTGAATTACAAATCTACCAATTTCTTTGGCACATTAATTCTTACTCTTTTTCTGAGCTTTGTGATAATATTGTTTACCCTGAAAGTCTCTTCTTAAAGTACATTTAAACCAGACACCAGCCCGCTATTATTCCAAAATATAAATTGATTTAATGACAGGTACTGTACAAAAGGCCAATGGATAAACGTTGGAGTGGAGTGTGCTTACACATTCTTATTGATATCTACAAATCAATCTTTTTCTTTGATTACAAATATAATCAGCAGCAATATAGTTGATCATTATCATTAATACGGTGTCATATGATTTTCTTTATTGATTAAGTTGAGTTTCTTTATTGATTGAGTCTATGATGAGTTGTTTGGATGAGATCCTTCTATGGTAGACCCTTAGTTAAACAATGAAATTTTGAATCTGCCTTTAAGTTGTTATTTTTTCCTGTTATCTGAAAACCTGCCAGCAAATTCCAATGCTCTAAGACATTTGTTTGCATTTTTATGACCCTTCTTTCACTTATCCATTTAATGACTTGTTACTCGAGGCATGCCTATGGATTCCAAATCCCAATTGCCTTTTGCTGAGTTTACACTATGGTATTTTCAATCCTTCCACTAGGTTACATTTTTTTATAGTAAACATATAAAACTGGGGTTTTATAAAATTTCTCCTGCAGTTGATCCACTCCCTCTTGTTTGATATAAGGTTTACAAACCTTAAAAAGAAAATATGTTTAATTTTCAAAACAAATCTTAAGTCACAAAATTCTATCATCCATAGCTACATTCACCTGATTCAAGCTACCTCTGACATTTGTAAATTGATTGAAATCTTGAAGGACAAAAGCTCTTTCTGGGTTATACCATATGATTAAATTGGATTTTTATCAGGTTTGGAGTTGTAGCAATAATAGATTTCTTTCTAGCATTAGAAAGGCACCATTACTATTATTGTGTTGTAATAGCTTTACAGTGTCACATTTAGCACAAGAATTTAGCAGGATTCTAGCTGATGTTATTTTTTATCTGAGCACCTTAATATTGTCAAAGATACTTCTCAAGGCAGTGCTAATTGCTAATTTTAAATTGCACCCCAGTGACTTGAAAAAAAATCAAGAAATAATAAGTCAACCAAAGTGACCCATATAAGAGAACGTAACATTTGCAAGACATTTTGTCATTGTTGTTTCATTAGGCAGTCAGTATTCTACTGAAAGACATCACCTAATTCTAGTATAGCAAGGGGAAAAAAATCAAGTGCTAGAAATTCTTAATATGAATATGTATAAATTAGTCCATTTAATTGGGAAATTTAACATTATTCTGCTCTCTTTATGGACTACATATGTGTTACTTCACATATATAAATATTTAAAATGATGACATTTGCTTTTATTATAGAGTCAATCATAATGTTCATTCCTAATCTGAATTTTAATGAACTATAAATATGTTCCAATTCTATTATGAATGTTACTCTATGGCTTTCATGAACGTATGGCCCAGTTATAATTAAAAATAATGAATTTGGTACATGGTTGTATTAAAAGCATATTTAATAATCAAATGCTAATAATACAGATATGTTACAAATGTTATCTGTTATGTTTCACTCATTTGTAATGTATTGGTATTGTTGATAATGGATTGCATTAAATTTGCTTTCTTTCTCTTCTTCCTCCTCCACTTTCTTATAATATTTTCGTCAGACATTTCAGAGACTTTCCACTTGGATAGTTTTGAAAGGCCAATTACCTTATTATTTTTAAGTAATTCCCTTTTATTAAGGGATGATTTAAAATTGTACTGGCAAGCTGAATTACCTGCATGTAATTCAGACACATCCTCTTGACTAATACATGTCGTCTGCATTACGTAAGAAAAGATTATTGAAACTAGGAGAACAAATGAGGACTTCCATAGCTCCAGAATATGATGAACATTAATTGTAGAATCCAGCTGAAAATTATTACTCCCTTGTGTTTTATATAACTTAAAACTATTCACTTGAAAACACTGGGATTTCAATTTCTTCAAAAATCTCTATCAATTTTAGGGAAGCCGATCATTCAGAAAAAATGAGATTAAAATCTCCTCTGTAAAATCTTAATGTGTTGTGCTCAAATTCATGTATTAAAGTAAAAGGTTATGCTCTTCGTTAATTGAGTAGGTAGGGCTATCTGACTTCAGTATTATTCATGTGCATAGTTAGTACTTTCGTAGTGGTAAGAATACTGATTAGCGTTTAGATGAATTTAATAAATAATGAAGAACATGATGGTCTGCATCCAAGGGTTTTTTTCCCTACTTGATCCAGAGCTGACTTATTCTCCAAAACTTTGCAAATATAAAGAGGAAAAATCTTTGAATATGCTTATTTTTTTCACCAGTTGACTTGCTCCAAAATTACTTATTGCCAAAGGCTTTTCCTTGGCTGCTGCTTGTTGATTCTTTGTTTTATAATAACCTGTGTCATATTGTGTGTTGTTTTTTAAAAAAAAACTAAATTTGATTCTTTTAGTAGATACACTACAAAAACACAAATGCCCTTTTTGCTATTAAGTGTCAACTATTTCAACAATGCAATCTTATGCAGAGATAGGCACGTCTAGGCTCATTGATTTCGATCCTGGACAGAATTTGAATGTTATTTTCACTGGGTACACTGTGAGAAGAAAAGAGCAGGGAACACATATCTACATAAACATTTTAATTTATTGTATATTCCTAATGGAAATCAGTGAGGAATTTTAATTCTCTTAGAGAGCTCATGTTTTGTACATAGGAGATCACAGATTAAGTGTTCTATATTTTTTTTTAAAAAAGGAGGTTAGAATAGAATAGAATAGAATAGAATAGAATAGAATAGAATAGAATAGAATAGAATAGAATAGAATAGAATAGAATAGAATAGAATAGAGCTGGAAGGGACCTTGGAGGTCTTCTAGTCCAGCCCCCTGCTCAAGCAGGAGGACCTATACCATCTCAGACAATGACTGACTAGCCCTAGCCTCTTCTTAAAAATCTCCAGTGATGGAGGGCCCACAATTTCTGGAGGCAAGCTGTTCCACTGGTTAACTGTTCTCACTGTCAGGAAGTTTCTCCTTAATTCCAGGTTGCTTCTCTCTTTGATCAGTTTCCAACCATTGTTTCATGTCCTGCTTTCTAGTGCTTTGGTTAATAACGTGACCCCCTCTTTGTGGCAGCCCCTCAAATACTGGAATACTGCCTGTCAGCTGGAAAACTGACAGCACCACACAATGGGATGATTTCGCATTATTTGCCCCAGCTCCTGCCCATCTAGGAGTTTGAAAGCATACAAATGGGAACAGGTACCCTTTGGTGGGAAGTTAATAGCATTTCTTGTGCCTTGGTATATAATCATGCCACATGATCATGGAAATGTTTATGGACAACTCTGCCTCCCTTGGCTAAAAAATGGAGATGACCACCACTCTCTACAGTCGAACACAATTGGACATGGGATACTTTTATCTTTTTGTTCAAAACTGGGCAAAAAAATATCCTGGATTTCTACTGATGTTTGCTGTTAAATATTGAATGGAAAATGATACAAAATAACTTCTCCTTCCTTAAATACCCCTGCCCTATTTTTGTGCTCTCCAGAGCTCTACCACATTAACAGTAAAGACACCCATTTTGCATGAACTGAAAACCATCCATTTTGCATTTATGTGTATATGTATAACTTGAGTTATTATTTACTATATATTTTATATGCTAACAGTTCTTGCTGCTTTCCTCTCTATAAACGCCAGCTCCATGGATTTATGTTTTCCATGAATAATTATTTGAAATTTAAAAAATAAATTTTCTGAATAGAAAATTAAGCAGAGTTGTTTCATATTCAGAAAAGAGTATTTAAGGAATTTGAACTTAGGTGAGGAGGAACAACCATTTTTTTAAAAAATGCAAGGTTTGAAACTGAAAAAGAAAAAATGCTACAAAAGTAGTGGGGAGAAAAAATCAATATAAACATCCAATTGGATGAAGTGAATAAAATTTTTGAACAACTCAGAATGATTAAACAGAACTACAATTGTCTGAATATCAAGAGCAAAATAGAGAAAGGGTTTTGGAACGCACAAAAGAAAATGTAAGATAAAAATTGCCTCATTTAAAATATACTCAAAAGAAACACTGAAATAAGATTGTGCATTTATGCAAATATATTTACCCAATTAATTATGACAAAATCTATCAAAGAGGCAACTCAGCCTTGCAAAAATGCTAACAATAGAGCTGGGTTAAAAATTGAAAGCCTGCCAAATCCAAAATCAAATGCCAAAGGGGAATATTATATGGGAAAATAAAAATCAATTTTGAGAAGACATTAGCAACTGACAACATTTGAAACAACGAGAATGAAAATAATAAAACAACAGTACAAAAGCAATATACTTTATACAACAAAATAATTGCAGGAATCATGGAATAACTAAAACAAAGAGTAATTTGTAAGAAAACTGAATGATACGAAAATAGGATCAGGCAACGTAGGCAATTTCATATAATGTAGTTCTAGCATAACTAAACCCACAAAATCAACTGTATTCCTCCCAAAATAAAGAAAAAATATTAGAAGTTTGGAAAAACATTTAAAACAACTACATAAAATACAATGAAATTCCTTCATCAATATGGATAGAGAAGAACAAGCCTAAAGGAATAAAAAATATTCTATAAAAGCAGGGGGAAAAAACCAAACTAAGAAGGTGAAGAATTGCAATGTACAGCAAAGGATGAGCTTTTCTCCATTGTATCTTCTCATATTTTAAATCATTTCAAAGATTAAGATATTATTGGCTCACTACAGGCAAAATGTTTCTGATCATAAAAGACAAAAGAGAAACATTCAACAGTTTCTATCCAATCACTGATCTGCCTACAGCATCTTAACACCTGACTCCAGATTCACTGCATCCTGCACTGCACAAGGGGGATTTCAAAATTTCTGCAGATAAAAAGATGAACTTTTGATTGATGAAACCACCTCTGAAAGTCATTAAGCAAACCTTTGTGTGCCTTGTATAAATTACTAAAGAACATCTGATTCACTACCCTATAAAAAGTAAAGGTAAAGGTTCCCCCGCACATGCATGCTAGTCGTTTCCGACTCTAGGGGCCGGTGCTCATCTCCGTTTCAAAGCCGAAGAGCCAGCGCTTGTCCGAGGACGTCTCCGTGGTCATGTGGCCGGCATGACTAGACGCCAAAGGCGCACGGAACGCTGTTACCTTCCCACCGGAGTGGTCCCTATTTTTCTACTTGCATTTTTACGTGCTTTCGAACTGCTAGGTTGGCAGAAGCTGGGACGAGTAACAGGCGCTCACTCTGTTACGCGGCACTCGGGGGAAAAAAAGAATGAGAAAATCATACAGTTATAATGTAATGATAAAAATGGAAAACACTGATGGCAAATCCAGAATTTGGTAGTAGTTCAAATATGTAGTTCTAATATGGCAATAGTTTTGATTATGAATTACCCTAAGCAAAGGATAAAAGATGTTCTATGTGGACAAATTGAAACTATATGAAAACCATAATGAGAAATTCAGTCACTTAGATACAGTTCAGATGTTTAGTAATGACATAAAATGTAATTTGGATTGGATAAATTTGTAACATTGATGATGAAAAGGAAAAAATAATGAATACTTAGACGAAATTGAATTCTGCCACACCACTAAAATCAAAGCATTGACAATGGAGAAAGTTGCCTTCCTTGCTTGCAATATGTTACAGAACAAGACATCTGGAATATGCTTTTCGGTCTCAGATTACTAGTAACAATTACCAGTGTTGGATGTTCAAATAGCCTAACTGTGGCACATAGTAACAAATGGAAGAGAAAGGGAGGATTTAATTTATTTATTTTTCCTTTTTTCACTATTTTTAAGAATTCAAATATAGCCGAGCTTTTTTTATATTAGCCTCTCTTTTTTGCTTTCTTCATATTTTAATATTTTTTTTTCCTATTTTCATAATTAAGGCACAAATAAAATAGAAATAAAATCAATGGAAGAAATATGAAGAATTGGGTGTTTTGGAAACAATATTTTGCATGCCTAAGAAAACAAAATTAACAAAACCCAATGCCAAATATGGAAAACAAGTTACAAAACTTTTAAAAATGAAGCTGAGTAGTGGTAGTGCAATCAAATCCATTAATATTGATCTGTCCCTATAATAAGCAACCCATCAGGTATTGTTGCATTGACACAAGTGGAAATAAATGCTTTCAACCATAAGATAACCCACCCACCCTTTTCTCTCTCTCACTTTCTCTCTCTGTTGCTTTTTGGGGGATGTGCATGACAGTATTTTCCAAGGAAAATTGGTGGTTGTAAATTGTCACAAGGGAAGCAGACAATGGAGGATGGAATCAGAGGTCTAAATGATTATATAAAAGCAAGCAAGGGAAGCATGTTAAGAAATGTCTGCAAGGAAAACATCCTGCACCTGACAGAATCACAAATGGCATGAACAGTTGCTACAGCAAATGAAAAATAAGCCTCTACATAGTCAATACCAGAAAGAAATTGAAGGACAAGTGAATAGTAATGAACCTTGGCAACAGATTCAGATTAGATTAGATCCATCAAGAAAAAAAGGTGGCTTTATATTTGCAGGACAAGAACAAGTAGCAAAAAGTGCATACAATAAAACTTAAAAAAAACCTTAAAAAACGACAGCTAATGTAGATTATGCAAAGAGAAATAGCTGTAACAAAGTTGCCTAGAGAGATTAGAAAACAAGAGAAATCAAATCTTTATTATGATCAAAGACCAGCATAAGGAACATGGGGTACAGTCAGTTAAAAAGCATAAAAATACATCAAGATCCAAAAATAATAAAATTAATCAGAAAAAGCATATAAAATACGAACAGACATCCCATAATGATAAAAGAAAATACTTTAATCCTCTGGAGATAAATCTGTATATTGTATATACTTATGTTATATGTAATTTGATTTATTTGTTTTTGAAATTCATGCTATTGTGCTAAGTCATTAGTGGGAGGAAGTACTTGGATTTAGAGTATAATTTCATTACTATGAATAAAAAATAAAGTCCAGGAATATGCTGGAAGAAATCTATAGAAAATAGCCAGGAGTCATTTCTTCAGAACATAGCAGATCTACATAGAAATTAAAGAACCATTTTAGAAAAGAATAACCAATACATCTGTAGAAAAAAATGCTGGCATCCTTAAAAAGTTTCTATCTTATAATTTCCCATAATATTCTGTTTCTTAAGAAAACCTTTATAGAAGAGCATTAAGATTGTCCAATCAATGTACATACTAATTTAATGTAACAAGCAACTGTTCCTGTTAAAAGATACCCAATGCCCATCAGAATCTTTAAGATGAATTCAGAATTTTTAATTATGAGATTAAACAACTTAGCACATGGTCTTTTTCTTCAATAACATGGTTTTATGCTATAATCAAAGAATCATATCTATGCATTCACAATTTTTCAGGTTAGTTAAATGGGGATTATTATGGTCATGAATGTTAACTATTTTTACTTACAAAAACTGGATGAAGTAAGTCTTGACTGAGTCTGAATAATATGAAATAAATTTGGCCAAAATATCCTGGAAATGGTTAGACATTGCTGAATTAAAGTTCAGAAATCCTAAGAAGTCTCTAAAGAGGAAAGGTGCCAAGAACTCCAGGTCAGGTCTTTTAGAAAACAGATTCCCTATTGTTTAATTGAAATATTTTGCTATCTAGTCTATGTTGCACTCTACCAATCTAACAGTAAAATTTAAACAAATGAAAGAAACAGAAGTGCTCTCTAAACACAAAGATCAGCGTTGTGTGGATTGTTACAAATCAATAAGAATACTGGTTTTGGAATGGTGGCAAGAGAACTAGTAAAATTTGTGAAACATGACCAACCAAACAAACAAATCCATCCAGTTGCTTGAAAGATAGATGATAGATAGATAGATAGATAGATAGATAGATAGATAGATAGATAGATAGATAGATAGATAGATAGATAACTAATAAAGCTGGATAAAAACTAGTTGAATTTTGGATAGGAGAAATAATTATTGAAGGTTATTTAGCCAGTGAAGTTCATGGGAATATATTGCAACAACAACAACAACAACAACAACAACAACAACAACAACAACAATAATAATAATAATAATAATAATAATAATACATCAAGCACACTGAAGTCAAGAAAAAGAGAGGTGAATACATCAAGAGATTGAAGAAGATCTTAAAGTCCAAACTCAATGGAGGAAATACTGTGAAGGCAATCAACACCTGAGCAATTCCAGTCATTACATACCCAGCTGGAATAGTGGACTGGACTCAAGCAGAACTAAAAGCAATGGATAGGAAGACCAGAAAAATAATGACAATGAATCATGCCTTTCATCCACGCAGTGACATTGACAGACACTTTCTACCAAGGCAAATAGGTGGACGTGGAATGCTGCAAGTACAACAGATGGTTGAAGAAGTAAAAATGGCTTTCAAAGAATATTGGAAGGACAATGATGAATATGCACTGAAATTAGTATATCAGGAAGGCCAAATGAAGAACAGAATAGAGGCATGGGAAGACAAAGCACTACATGGCACAGTACATTAAAAAAATAGCTGGGAAAGCAGATAATAACAAGACCTGGCAATGGCTAAGAGCAGGAAAGATAAAGAAAGAGACTGAGGGACTAATTCTGGCTGCACGAGACCAAGCCTTAAGGACAAATGCATACAAAGTCAAAATTGAGAAGACAGCAACAGACAGTAAGTGCCGCCTATGCAAAGAAACTGAAGAAACAGTGGACCACCTGGTAACCTGCTGCAAGAAGATCACACAGACTGACTACAAGCAGCGGCATGACAAAGTAGCAACAATGGTGCATTGGAAGATCTGCAAGAAATATCATTTGCCTGTAAGCAAGAACTGGTGGGATCATAAAATAGAGAAAGTCATAGAAAATGATAAAGTTGAACTGCTCTGGGACTTCAGAATTCAAACAGACAAGCACCTGCAACATAACACCCCAGACTTAACAATTGTTGATAAGAAAGACAAAAAAGTCTGGATAGTGGACATGGCAGTGCCTATAGACAGCAGAATAGACGAGAAAGAACTGGAGAAGATAACAAAATACAAAGACCTACAAATAGAAATAGAAAGACTGTGGCAAAGGCAAGCAAGGGTAGTACCAATAGTAATAGGCGCTTTGGGTGCAATCCGAAAACAACTGGAGCACCACTTGAACACCATTAGCATTGACAAATTCACAATTTGTCAATTGCAAAAGGCAGCCTTACTGGGAACTGCTTCCATCCTGTGATAATATTTGTAATACCATCTGCCTATCCCAGATCCTTGGTAAGGACTCGATAGGTAGACAAAAATGCCAAATCCAGTCTGAATATCTGGCTGACTGTGCAATGATCAATAATAATATTAATAGAGTTGAAGGGGACCTTAGAGGTCTTCTAGTCCAACCCCCTGCTCAGGCAGGAAACCCTATACCATTTCACACAAATGGTTGTCCCGGGTCTTCTTAAAAATTTCCAACAAAACTTCTGAATTTTTCCACTGATTAATTTTTCTAACTGTCAGGAAATTTCTCCTTAGTTCTAGGTTGCTTCTCTCTTTGATTAGTTTCCATCCATTGCTTCTTGTACTGCCTTCTGGTGCTTTGGAGAATAGCTTGACTCCCTCTTCTTTGTGGCAGCCCCTGAGATATTGGAACACTGCTATCATGTCACCCCTCGTCCTTCTCTTCATCAAACTAGACATGCCCAATTCCAGTAACTGTTCTTTATATGTTTTAGACTCCAGTCCCCTAATCATCTTTGTTGCTCTTCTCTGTACTCTTTCTAGAGTCTTAACCTCTTTTTATACATTGTGGCGACCAAAACTGGATGTGGTATTCCAAGTGTGGCCTTACCAAGGCATTATGAAGGCATTATAAACACTTCATGTGATCTTGATTCTATCCTGTTGTTAATGCAACCTAGTACTGTATTGGCTTTCTTGCCAGCTGCAGCAAACTGCTGGCTCATATTTAAGTGATTGTCCACTAGGACTCCAAGATCCCTCTCACAGTTACTACTACTGAGCCAGGTACCACCTATACTGTACCTGTACATTTGGTTTTTCTTGCCTAAATGTAGAACCTTACTTTTTTCACCATTGAATAACATCCTTCTCAGGATTGTGTTTTGAAGCAATGTACTCGTATTTCTTTTTAAGATATAAATGAAGGAACATTTTCCAATTAAAAGTGACTAGAAGAGCATTTTGATTCTCTTGCTCTCTCCATTCTCAAACAAAAGAAGCAATTGAATAATAGATGTTGTAAACCTGCTTTAGGACTATTAGGTTATAGAACGGATTCTAATTCTTGTAGTGGTCTTCTTTGCTGTGCTGTATAAGAGCTAATGTATACGACATCATGAGATGTCCTTTGCATTTTCTGCTACACTGCTGTACCTTTGTACATTCAGATATTAAATATACATAAGCTAGCACTCTTTAAAGCGAATACTACATCTAGCAACTTTATCTGTACAGAAGTTCAGTTCAAGGAGATTCCATTCATCTCTAAATCTGGTTAGGAGATGATCTATACATTCTAATGATATATATGCATGATTCTAAGGACTTCCGCCAGGATAATGAATTAATGAAGTGGCTAGAAAAGAAAATCATATTTCATATGCCGCTATGTATTTTTTTCAAGTATGTTGCTGAAGTATATCTTTGCGGTAGTCCATGGGATGGGGGAATAAAATAAAAAAGACAAGATGGCAGCCACAACTCTGCAATCAAAGCCCTGTTTCCCTGGGGTGCCATAGGTAAGTATTAAAAAAAAGAAATGGGCATTTTATTGTTTGTAGCCTCTTATTATATATATGGTAATGATCTCAGGAGAGGGGTAGAAGAGCCACAGAGTAGGCAACAATCAAGCAAGCGGCAGCTGAGTCCACAGAAAATGAGTATGGCAAATGTCTCAGATGTAACCCATTTTGGACAGTAACACAAGATTTTGTTAGTAAATTTAGAGATATTACTTCTTTGTAGGCTTCTTGTCTGGGCTATGTTGCAAGACTGACAACAATCTTGCAGGTCTACCCTTCCCCCTGCCTTTACAGCCCAAGAAACTCTCTTCTGAGATGTTTTTCACACCCATACTTCTTTTGCATACTCAGCTCTCTGACCATTTGTCTGGTTTGTTTGTTTTTTGTCCCTCTGTTTTCCAAACTCATTCCCACATATAGTATCATCACATCACCATCTTGACTTTTTTTAAACTGTCATCCCAGGCAGACCTGGAAGAACCACCTAGCTTAATGTTTCACTACTGTCTTGACCATATAAAAAATGTTACAGTAGATCAGATCAGGTTGCCTACATTGTGAATAAAACTTCAGTTGAAATAAAACTGGAATCCATTATGTGAACCAGTCTGTCTCATTCCAAAGCAAAGTGGGGGAAAAAAGTCTCTGAATTGTTTCCAGCAGATGTTAAATGGTACCTTCCTATTCAGAAGGTATCCAAAATCTTAATGATACAATAAACACTTAATTGTGTTTATTCCTAATGTGCAGACTACTACAAGTGCAATTTCAGTGTTTAATTCTATGACAAAAGCACCTTTGATAACCAAGATATCTTGATGACATAGTGAACATTTAGCAGTTTGATAATAGAAAGAAATCAATCATCAGGGATAATTTCCTGCAGATTGACAAATCGTAAGCATCTGGAAAGAAGATTAGAACTGTGATTTGAGCCATGTGTTAAGTAATGTGTGTTGGCTGTTGACTGTGATATTATCATTTAAGTTTTCTGTATTGGTTACACACATACTTTGTGGATATTGAAGCTCAAAAAAGCCACCCATTGATATCAAAAGAAAAGACCCTTGCCCATTAAGCTTTTAAATATTATATGTACAAGCTTTTTTTTTCATTTTTGTTCTGGCTGCAGATGTAAAGAAACAAACAACTATTTATTCACTTAAAATTTTGGAAAAAATCCCAACCTAATACTATATGAAAATCCTTCTTTAGTTGGATGAAAAATAAATGTTGCTTTTATTAATATTCTTCAAGGAAGGAGAAATAGTGATGAAATTCTCAAGATTGGAGTGTTGGGTTCCTGCAGTTACCTTAATTATAGTGTGGACAAAATTTCTCTACTTTTTATAGGTGGTCTTTATTGAACAAAGGCTAAGTGGGACTGAAAATTACATTAAGTGACATGATGTAAGTCTAAAAATCATGTGATGATGTTGCTTACTGATAGTACTTCTGGCAGTTTCAGTTGAGGTTGTTAATTGAAGATTACACAGGTCATTAAGTGAGGACCTTTTATGGACATAAGTTCTGATTTCCTTCCAGTTTCCCCTTAACTTTGTTTATTAGAAGCCAGAAGGGGATGACTGTGGGGATACTTCAGTGGCTTGGTCCAGTTATAAGGATCACTTGTTCAACACTGTTGTAACTTCAAACTATTGCTGAATGAGTGATCATTAAACAAGGATTGTATTGTAGTTGCTTCCCCATCTCATTGTTTCCCATGCTTCCATTAAATCCCAAGGGAATACTGCAGCTCTATTCCTAATAAATCTTACCATTTTTTTGATACAGCAACTACTGTATACAAAGCATCCTGTTTCTTTGCTTTCACCATTTCTTCATTCTCAAAACAACTATTATTTTGGCAGAATGCAAAGGATAGTATGTCCCAGTGGCTTACAAGTCATTATTTGAACATAACTGCTTCTAAAATTTTCTATCAATGTTAAGTAATTCCCAAGTTTAAAAACATTTTAAAAATTCAGTCCTTACACCTCTGCTTCATGGATTACTGCCTTGTCGTGGCGAAGGGGCTTGCGTAATTCAGTGAAGCTATGAGCTATGCCGTGCAGGGCCACCCAAGACGGACAGGTCATAGCCGAGAGTTCTGACAAAACGTGATCCACTGGAGAAGGAAATGGCAACCCACTCCAGTATCTTTGCCATGAAAACCCTATGGACAGTACCAAAAGGCAAAACGATATGATGCTGGAAGATGAGCCCCTCAGGTCAGAAGGCGTCCAATATGCTACTGGGGAAGAGCAGAGGGCTAGTACTAGTAGCGCCAGAAAGAATGAAGCGACTGGGCCAAAGCCGAAAGGACGCTCAGCTGTGGATGTGTCTGGTGGTGAAAGGAAAGTCCGATGCTGTAAAGATTTTTTCTCCATAGGAACCTGGAATGTAAGATCCATGAATCAAGGAAAGCTGGACGTGGTCAAACAAGAGATGACAAGACTGAACATCGACATCTTAGGTATCAGCGAACTAAAATGGACAGGAATGGGTGAATTTAATTCAGATGACCATCAGGTATACTACTGCGGACAAGAATCCCTCAGAAGAAATGGAGTAGCCTTCATAGTCAATAAAAGAGTAGGAAAAGCAATACTGGGATACAATCCCCAAAATGACAGAATGATCTCAGTTCGAATCCAAGGTAAACCATTCAATATCACAGTAGTCCAAGTCTATGCCCCAACCACCAGTGCTGAAGAGGATGAAATTGACCGGTTCTATGAAGCCCTACAGCACCTTATAGAACTAACACCAAAAAATGATGTCCTTATCATCATGGGGGATTGGAATGCTAAAGTAGGAAGCCAAAAGATAACTGGAATAACAGGCAAGTTTGGCCTTGGAGTGCAAAATGAAGCAGGGCACAGGCTGATAGAATTCTGTCAAGAGAATACGATGGTCATAGCAAACACTCTTTTCCAACAACCTAAGAGACGGCTCTACACATGGACATCACCAGATGGTCAACACAGAAATCAGATTGACTATATGCTCTGCAGCCAAAGATGGAGAAGCTCTATACAGTCAGTAAAAACAAGACCAGGAGCTGACTGTGGCTCAGACCATGAGCTTCTCCTTGCAAAGTTTAGGCTTAAACTGAAGAAAGTAGGGAAAAGCACTAGGCCACTCAGATATGAATTAAATCATATCCCTGTTGAATATACAGTAGAGGTGACAAATAGATTTAAGGAATTAGATCTGATAGATAGAGTGCCTGAAGAACTATGGACAGAGGTTCGTGACATTGTACAACAGGTAGCAACCAAAACCATCCCAAAGAAAAAGAAATGCAAGAAAGCAAAATGGCTGTCTGAGGAAGCTTTGCAAATAGCTGAGGAAAGGAGGGAAGCGAAAGGCAAGGGAGAAAAACATAGATATGCCCAGTTGAATGCAGAATTCCAGAGAATAGCTAGAAGAGATAAGAATGCCTTCTTAAATGAACAGTGCAAAGAAATAGAAGAAAACAATAGAATAGGGAGGACCAGAGATCTTTTCAAGAAAATTGGAGAGATGAAGGGAACATTCCATGCAAAAATGGGCATGATAAAGGACCAAAATGGCAGGGACCTAACAGAGGCAGAAGAGATTAAGAAGAGGTGGCAAAAGTACACAGAAGAACTATACAAGAATGAGCTTAACGTCCCAGATAATCACAATGAGGTGGTCACTGACCTCGAGCCAGACATCCTAGAATGTGAAGTGAAGTGGGCCTTAGAAAAGCTGAGCAACAACAAAGCTAGTGGAGGTGACAGTATTCCAGCTGAGCTATTCAAAATCTTAAAAGACAGTGCAGTAAAAGTGCTACACTCAATTTGCCAGCAAATTTGGAAAACTCAACAGTGGCCACAGGATTGGAAAAGATCAGTTTACATTCCAATTCCAAAGAAAGGCAGTGCCAAAGAATGTTCAAACTATCGCACCATTGCACTCATTTCTCATGCTAGTAAAGTCATGCTTAAAATCCTACAAGCTAGACTTCAGCAGTATGTGGATCGAGAACTACCAGAAGTACAGGCAGGATTTCGAAGAGGCAGAGGAACTAGAGATCAAATTGCCAACATACGCTGGATCATGGAGAAAGCTAGGGAGTTCCAGAAAAACATCTACTTCTGCTTCATTGACTATGCTAAAGCCTTTGATTGTGTGGATCATAACAAACTGTGGCAAGTTCTTAAAGAGATGGGAGTACCAGACCATCTTATTTGTCTCTTAAGAAACCTATATGCGGGTCAAGAAGCAACAGTGAGAACTGGACACGGAACCACTGATTGGTTCAAAATTGGGAAAGGAGTCCGGCAAGGCTGTATACTGTCGCCCTGCCTATTTAACTTATATGCAGAGCACATCATGAGAAAGGCAGGGCTAGATGAATCAAAAGTTGGAATTAAGATTGCTGGAAGAAATATCAACAACCTAAGATACGCAGATGATACCACTCTAATGGCAGAAAGTGCAGAAGAACTAAAGAGCCTCTTGTTGCGGGTGAAAAAGGAGAGTGCAAAACTTGGGTTGAAACTTAACATTAAGAAAACCAAGATCATGGCATCTGGCCCTCTCAATTCCTGGCAAATAGATGGGGAAGAAATGGAGGTAGTGACAGATTTTATTTTCCTGGGCTCCAAGATCACTGCAGATGGGGACTGTAGCCAAGAAATTAAAAGACGCTTGCTCCTGGGGAGGAAAGCCATGGCAAATCTAGACAGCACACTAAAAAGCAGAGACATCACCCTGTCAACAAAAGTGCGTATAGTCAAGGCTATGGTCTTCCCAGTTGCAATGTATGGCAGTGAAAGTTGGACCATAAGAAAGGCTGAGCGCCAAAGAATTGAGGCCTTTGAACTCTGGTGCTGGAGAAGACTCCTGCGAGTCCCTTGGACTGCAAGGCGATCAAACAGGTCAGTCCTAGAGGAGATCAATCCTGACTGCTCTTTAGAAGGCCAGATCCTGAAGCTAAAACTCAAATACTTTGGCCACCTAATGAGAAGGAAGGACTCACTGGAGAAGAGCCTAATGCTGGGAAAGATCGAGGGCAATAGAAGAAGGGGACGACAGAGAATGAGGTGGCTGGATGGAGTCACTGAAGCAGTAGGCGTGAGCTTAAATGGACTCCAGATGATGGTAGAGGACAGGAAGGCCTGGAGGAATGTTGTCCATAGGGTCGCGATGGGTCGGACACGACTTCGCAGCTAACAACAACAACAACACCTCTGCTTTGTTCTTTTCCTATATAGGGACAGGCATGTGTGTGCACAATCATATACATACGAGGGCAATTTGTAAATAAACCTCCATTTGGTTATTAATGACAGAAACTTGCAGATACAGAAGTTTTATTATATACATTAGAAAACTACAACATTACATTACTTTTTAACATAATTGCCATTCAAATTGAGGCACTTATCATAATGTCTTATACACATAAGGCACAGGTTCATCGATGACACTTTTGCCATCATTAAAAGACAGGACAACACTAGGTTCATGGAAGAGCTAAACTCAGTCTACCCGGACATTCACTTTACAGCAGAGGAAGAGGCCAACACCACCTTGGCATTCCTAGATGTACTGGTCAGCCGCCAAACCAACAGCACCCTCCATATGACTGTCTATCGCAAAACGACACATACAGATAGGATGCTACACTATGACAGCAATCTCCCAGTGTCACATAAGATCAGCTGCATCCAAACACTGTTTAGGAGATTGGACACCTACTGCAGCATGATGAAAGCAAAAATCAAAGAATGAACCTACCTCTACCACACATGTAGGCACAATGGCTATCTGATGGACTTCATCCAACATGCAGCAAGTGCTAGAGGCCCCATAGAACACAAAATAGATTAAATACTACAGTTTGGACAACGCTCTCATACATCAATGGTGTATCAGAGGCAACAGTATGGATAGTGGCACCTTACAACATCAATGTGGCACACAAGCCGAATCAGACGTTGTGTGCCAAAATAATGCACCCTAAGGAACCGTTGCCCAAAAATGAAAGATCATTGCTAGTCTAAAGGGGCAGATGCAATAACTGCCACTGCAATTACACCAGAGAAACCACAAAGCAACTTAAGACCAGGATCCATGAGCATAAGTTGGCTGTCAGATGGCACGAATAGCACTCACAGGTGTGGACACATATAGCTGACAGCAATCACTCATTTGACTTTACGGGAGCAGAGGCCATTGCCCAGGACCCTTCAAAGGGTGGCTGGTTGTTCAAAGAGGCCTGGCTATTGAATGAATATTTGATCAATCGACATATAAATTAATTGCCAGCCTGCCAGACACTAAGAGAACATGAACAACAATGCAAAATCTCGTAGCGAATACAAAGAATACCACCCATACACAGGAAGGAGAGGGACAAAAAAGACCTAGGTTGTCTGCCCACAGAACATCATGAAACCACAATGAGAAAAAAGAGGGAGACACCAACATAACCCGTTCGGGAACTAGGAGGGAGATGACAGACCAATGAGAACAGGATAGGGAATACGGCAGGAGGAATAATAATAATAAACCTTTATTGTCAAAGTACAACATGTGTACATTGAGATTAGCTGAGCCTCCCCCTGTGCTCCCTCCCCCCAACACACAGTGACAACAAACCCTCCATCCCACCACACTATGTGAACCAACTACACCACACACCGGCCTCCCAAGTCAACTCTGCATAAGATTATATCCCATTCAAAAGCCTAACAGCCCACGGATAAAAGCTGTTCTTCAGCCTGTTGGTACGGCTGGCTATATTCCTATATCTCCTACCGGATGGTAGGAGAGTAAAGAGATACCGTCCAGGGTGTGAGTCATCCCTGAGAAACTTCCTCACTCTTCCAAGGCAACGAGCCCTGGCGATGTCATCCAGTGGTGTCAGGGAACAGCCCACAATGTCTTGTGCTGTGCTCACTACCCTCTGTAATACTTTCCTATCCGCGGCTGTCAGACCAGCATACCAAACCACAATACCATATGAGAGGACGCTCTCTATGGTAGACCGGTAAAAGAGGGTCATTAGCTGTTGTTCTACCCTGTTCTTCCGCAAAATCCTAAGAAAGTGAAGCCTCTGTTGGGCCTTTCTAGCCACCTGGGTTGTGTTAACTTTCCAGGTCAGATCTATGTGACCATGCAACAACTTACAGGGACCACAGGATGGGACAACCTGGAGGATGATCCGGCAATGATGCTAAACAGCCACACATGAGCAGAGCAGGTGAAGGGAATGAAAGCGGGAGGAGGGAAAGTGCCAAAACTCGAACAAACACAAGCAGATGAGATACAGTTAGGAACAATACGACCGGCTGAGGGAGAGGTGTATAGACCGGTTATGGACTCAATGAGCAGAGTGCTGAAACAGCTAGCTATATAAGCAAATCTTCCAGCCACTGGCTTTTACTCTGATGACATCGGCAGAGGACTAAGTGGTCAGATTCTTCAGTAAAATAAATACCTTCAAACATCCTCTGCAGGTTTATTTAAAGTCCTTCTGAGTTTTCAACCTTCTTCATTTTTCTGTTCAGTATACCCAGAATATTACTGATCAGTTTTCCTTTATAACTTATTTATTTATTTATTTATTTATTTATTTATTTATTTATTTATTTATTTATTTATTTATTTATTATGGGACTTATATGACGCCCTATCTCCCGAAGGACTCAGGGCGGCTAACAACAATAAAATACAGAATACAAATATTAAAAAATTAAACTATCACAAAGCCCCACTAAAACCAATAAAAACATTAAAGCATAATTAAAAACCCTTATCTTCATTCCAGGTTGGCCTGTTGGAAAAGGTATGTCTTGAGGTCACGACAAAAGGACCGGAGATCTGGGGCCATCCAGAGCTCCCAGGGGAGCTGATTCCACAAGGCAGGTGCCCCCACAGAGAAGGGCCTCCCCTTGGGGGTTGCCAGCTGACATTGTCTGGAGGATGGCACCCTGAGGAGAACCTCTCTGTGTGAGTGCACAGGGCGATGGGAAGTCATTCCTGGCAGCAGATGGTCCTGCAAGTAACCCGGGCCTAAGCCATGTAGGGCTTTATAGGTAAGAACCAGCACCTTGAATCTCACTCAGAAGGCAACCAGTAACCAATGTAGCTCACACAGGAGGGGAGTAATATGGGAGTATCGGGATGCTCCCATCACAACCCGCCCGGCCGCATTCTGCACCAGCTGAAGCCTCTGAGTGGTCTTCAAGGGCAGCCCCATGTAGAGAGCATTGCAGTAATCTACATGGGAGGTAACGAGCGCATGAGTGACTGTATGTAAAGCATCTCGGTCCAGATAGGGGCGCAACTGGCACACCAGGCAAACCTGGGAAAATGCCCCCCTGGCCACGACTCCTATGTGATCTTCTAAACTGAGTCGTGCATCCAGGAGGATGCCTAAGTTGTGCGCCCTATCAATTACTAAAGTCTGGATTCTCTCACTCTTTTCCTGAAGATCAAATTTAACAATGTTGCAGCCTTCCTTTTTTCTTCCACTTCTTCCCCAACAATAATTATGTTCCGGTGGTGGTCCTGGCATTCTGCACAAAATAACATTGGAAATACAAACTGTACTGTATATGTTGTCCACAGGGAAGGGTCACAAAATCAAGATAGTAGCTATGACTGTGTGAATGAAATCTTGCTAAGTGTTTGTGTGTGTGTGTGTGTGTGTGTGTGTGTCTGTCTGTCTGTCTGTGTGTCTGTGTGTCTGTGTGTCTGTCTGTCTGTGTGTCTGTCTGTCTGTCTGTCTGTCTCTCTCTCTCTCTCTCTCTCTCTCTCTCTCTGTGTGTGTGTGTGTGTGTGTGTGTGTGATGCTGATACATGTACAAAAGGAATGTGCCTTCAACTGTGTGGTTACAGCTGCACAATCTTTTGATCCCTTCTATTTTGATTCCTCTGGAGATGTGACTATGCCATACAATTGATGGCCAAAGCTTAGTATTCTCTCTCAAGAATTGCAATCATGTTATTTTTTTAAAAAAAATTACTTATATAACACTTGATTGCTAACATTTTACTAGTGAATGTTTAAGTTTGATGTTGCCAATAGCAATATAGTTTGAAATGATTACAATGTGTATGCTACTATATTTTCATTTTGGCATGATTATTTTCAATTACAACCATTATAAGTGTTCTATTATCCAGAATAATAGGGGAGATTTAAAATATATTTTGAATAAAATGTTCTTTTATTATAAAAGATGTATGTTTTTTATTGTAAAATAATCATCAGTATTATTCTTATCGCTGCTTATTAAAACCTAGTCATCTCAACACAAGGGTTTAATTAAAAAAGAAACATTAGAAGTAACATTCCTTCTAATGTTGATGAGAGAAGAAAGCTTCTAATTAAAGACAAAGCTGCTTTGCCTACTCACATTCAAAAGATGGACACAATAAGTGCACTGGAAAAAAACTACAAGCCAGTTTCAAAGAGTTGAGAAGAGATAGCAAGCAGCAGTCCTCCATTTTTGATATAAAATTTAGCAACAGTAATTTAAGGGTAATGAAGCTTACCATCTGATTAAAAAAATCCTTTCCTTATATTTTTATTGTGGGGCTTTCATGCCTGAAATGTCAATATTGTATCATTTATGTTTATACAGGAGGAAAAGCTTTCATAACATGATTGTTATTAGAGAAAATTCAATGGTACTACAGAATGATGCTTATGAAGAATCCTCCTTTTCTTTCTTTTGCTTTCCACTGGCAGATGTGACCTTTTCCTTAAATTTAATGCCAATGCTTCCTATAAGAATAAAACTTGTCTTGCGGAGAGATAGAACAAGCATGTAGGCATCCCACTGATTGTATTACAAATTTTATTCTAAAATTCAACACTCCTCCTCCTCCTTCTCCTCCTCCATAAATCAGAATAAGAGACCTTGGAGGTCTTTTAGTCTTTTAGTCCAACCCCCTGCTCAAGGAGGAGACCCTACACCAGTTCAGACAGGGGGCTGTCCAGTTTTTCCTTAAAAACCTACAGTTATGATATGAACCACCTACAACTGCTGAAGGCAAGCTGTTCCACTGGTTAATTGTCTTGACTGTTAGGAAGTTTCTTCTTAATTCCAGGTTTCTTCTCTTCTTGATTAGTTTCCATCCATTGTTTCTTGTGTTGCCTTCTGGTGTTTTAGAAAGTAAGTTGATTCCCTCTCCTTTGTGACAGTCCATCAAATACTGCAATGCTGCTGTCTTCGAAAGAGTAGCCTTTGTCTTTTAAATGCAAATGGATTGCTGAATCTTGTCCTGATGGGTTTGTTCTCCTATATCAGAGGTGTCAAACTGCCGGCCTGCAGGCCGGATATGTCATGCTCAACCTGTGCCCACCCCACTGCCGGCAATGGAAAAAAAGTCACATGACATTGTGAGTTTGACACCCCTGTATATTGTGCCATGTGTTTATTAAGTAGTTTTTTTGTTTCCCCAATGTATTGATCTGCACATGACTCACTGCATTGTGCTGCATATACCACGTTGCTCAGTTGTGTCTAGGTGTTTTATCCTTGGGGTGGACAAGCTTCTGCTTTAATGTATTCTTGGGTTTGAAGTGTGCATATATGTTTTGTTATCCCAAATGCTTTAATCTAACAATTTCATTAATACCATCTGCATTCTGAAAGATCCTCAGCAATTCTTCAGTAGCATGTTGATAACCTCCAAACTAAAGGGTCCATATCCAGCATATGTAGTCTATGCATGTCTTCTGATAAAATACAGAAATGTTTACTACTGCCTTATCCTATCCAGCATGAAATGATGCTTTTGCCATTGACACTGCATCATCCATCTCTGGCCTCTTCCTATAATGCTGCTGACCAATGCTGCCTGCTTTAGCTGGGCAGCTGAGGTGACCTTCACATATTAGATGACCTGGCTTGAAGTATATAGTCCAGGCATACAGAATTCTTTACTCATTCCTCTCCCCCTCTCTTTTATTTGAACACTTTGAAGAAAAGATACAAACAAGCATAAAAAAGAACATGAAAAAGGAATAAATGAGTATAATAAAGATAAATAAACTGACATTTTAAAATGTCATAGAGGCTATAGCTTTTTTTCTTTCACTAGTTAAGGTCAGAGTTATCCCTCTCAGGAGTGTTTACACATATATGCGTGCACACACACACATACAGATACACATACACACACACATTCACGTAAAGTGAGACAGCAGAGCATAATTTAATAATTTCAATTAGGCAAAAGTACACTGAATGTGTACTTCAGTAGATCCACTCTTTAATCTTTTATTTGTTTTCTTCTAAAACTAACTTAGATTTTTCTTGCTTTTTTTCTAATTCTATTTTGCTTGCATTTGGAACTATTCAATAAACAATGTATGTATGTGTGTGTGGCTGTTGATGTGTTGTTTTTTTTCCTAAGCAAAACAAACAAGCAAAAAGAAGACAGTGTTAAACTCTGGAGATATTCAGGTGGAAATATTATGTTTTTAATAAATCATAAGTAATACATTAAAGGTAAAGGTAAAAGTTCCCCCGCACATGCATGCTAGTCGTTTCCAACTCTAGGGGCTGGTGCTCATCTCCGTTTCAAAGCCGAAGAGCCAGCGCTTGTCCGAGGACGTCTCTGTGGTCATGTGGCCAGCATGACTAGATGCCAAAGGTGCACAGAACGCTGTTACCTTCCCACTATAGTGGTCCCTATTTTTCTACTTGCATTTTTACATGCTTTCGAACTGCTAGGTTGGCAGAAGCTGGGACGAGTAACAGGCGCTCACTCTGTTACGCGGCACTCGGGATTCGACCCGCCAAACTGCCGACCTTCTGATCGACAAGCTCAGCATCCTAACCCACTGAGCCACCGTGTCCCTTCCAAGTAATACATTACACAATATTAAATATTTATATAACATTTTTACTAAACACTAAAAGTAAATCAATCGACATATTTAATTTTAATTTAAAAATAATAATAATAATAATAGAGGAAACAAAAAATGTATATAAATATACAAAATATAAATAAATGGACAAATAAGTGTCAAAAGTTGTACACTTAGTAATCACTGTTTCATTACATTTTTAATCTACATACTTGTCTATTAGCCTATTATATTTTTGCCTTTATATGTCCTGTTCTAATAGCTTGTAATCACCAAGAATACTTGCAGAATGAGAAGGATTTTTTAAAAAATATTTTATTTTTTTGATTGTTAAGAACACAAGGCTAATTACTTCTAGCCTGATTTCTATAAAAATAGGTATAGAACTACTATCGGAACTTATGATCTGCTTGTAATGGCTCAGTTCAACCAACTTAAAAATTGTTTTCTTTATCAACTAGCTTGATCCAGGCACCCAAAAATGTGAAACAGAATTCTAATTTCTTTCTTTTAAGGAAAAAATGGAAGCAAAATTAATTAACTAGTTGAATTGGTGGTCTACCGCAACAGTCTCTAATTTTGAAATGATGAGCATACATAGACATACATAGTCTTGCTCCTTTTTTAAAGGAGCTGCAACTTCATCCAAACATCCCACGCACTTTGAAGCCAATTACTATTGCTGCTAATGCTCCTCTGTTGAAATTTGTTTTTAATTGCCTTTTCAGGAAATCATGCTTAAGCTATTAGGGACATTTTGTGTATATTTATTTGCACCTGATTTCAATCATTTTTTTATTCTTCCAATGATTCAATAATTTATAGTGGGCCTGGATAATGTTAAAATTTCAAGCCAAGAATTGGAAGACACAAGAAATACCAACGGTGGTAGACTGGCAGATGAAAATGATGGACTATATGGAACTCGCTGAACTGACAGGGAGAATCCGTGACCAAGGAGAAGAGTCGGTGGAAGAAGACTGGAAGAAATTCAAGGATTATTTGAAGAAATATCGTTATATCAACTAGTTTGAAATGGACTTGGAAGTGTTTATAAGTTGTAGTTTTAGAGTTTAATGTTTAATATTAAGGACAATATGAAATGATGATTGCTAAATGATAACAAATTAAATATAGATAGATATTAAATATGATTTAAAATTATGAAACAGAAATTGCTAATGATGATTAACGAAGAAACGCAGATAGGGGGGACTCGAGGAAGTCACCTGAAAATGATTAGAAAGATTAGGAATAACGGAAGCTAAGTATTTTTGTTGTATTTTTGTTGATTGTATTGTTTATGTTATGTCTTGTTTTTATATATATATATATATATATATATATATATATATATATATATATATATATATATATATATATATATATATATATATATATATATATTGTTTAAATATATGTTTATATAAAAGCAATAAAATTTATATTAAAAAAATGATAATGTTAAAATTTCAGTAGTCTTTTTGCAAATCAATTAATCTCACAATAGGTTGAAGAAAGCATTAACTGGGATATCAAAATAAGTTTATAGTGCAGATTATAATGCTCTTCAAAATTCAGTATGATCCTTATTAATATATTTGCATTCCCTTTGTCCATTTAGAGGGAGATTCTCACACAATGCATAAAACATTTTTAGTAACAACATCAATTCTAGCAGGTTTTGCTCCCTGTTAATATACAATAGCTTGCCTTGTCAGTGTTGGTTTAGGTGTGGTTTTCTCCTTGGTAGAAAACTGTGTTATTGTTTTCTTCTTGGATATTAGTTAGGTATTAATACCTGCTTATCTGAATATTGGCTGCTGGTGTGGATGTATTCTGGTATTTTTTTCCTTCTTAGATTTTTTGTTGTCTCTTTTGAATGGTGTGTAAATATGGTTTAACTCTATGTGTCTATTAATGGCAGATTTGTCTGAATGACAAGCTTTCAGGAATTCTTTGGTGTTTTTGAACACAGCTTGGTGTAGATGCCTACAGTTTTCAAGTTGAAAATATTGTTGAATCTGTCCATGTGTTGTAAAATTAAGAAGTTTTTGTTAAGTCCTCTGATTGCTATTTGGTGAACATAGATGCGTTCTGCTAATCTTCTGCCAGTTTGTCCTACGTACTGGCTGTTGCAATCTGTTGTGTATTCACACATTAACGTTATGTTACCAAGTTCCAGTTATGAGGTAAACCTTCGGCAGCTTTTGACAGCTGTCAAACGCTGCCGGAATGCTACTGCACAAGCGCAACCGCTTGACAGCTCTTGGCTGTCAAGAACCACCGGTTACTGCGCAGTCGCGAGCTAGCTTGACAGCTCCGGGCTGTCAAAGCTCTCCTTCGCCGATTGGCCCGCTTGAACAAGCGGGAAACTGGCACAGCCCTGATTGGTCGCCGACCGACCAGCTGGAGTATAAATAGAAGCACTGTAAGTCTGTTCTTTGCCTGGTTCTGAAATAAAAGGTTTTCGTTAGCCAGCTGTCTCGCCTGCTTTTTCAAGCTGATAGAGCACAATCCTTACACTGAATGTTATAGATCCTGTTTTTTCTTCTTGGACTACTGGGATTTGGGTTTACTTAAGTTGTTTTGAAGGGCTTTGATTGCTATAGTGAAACCCACGTGGTTGTAATAGTATATTGTTTTTTGTAGATATTTTTATGTATGGAATTATTTTCATACCTTGGTTATGCTGCAGTGGGTTGAGTGTTCAGGCAGTTTTTGATAAAATTATGATAAAGTATCCATTTTGTTGGAAGAGGTTGAATAGGTGGTATTGGTATTAAGGGGTGCTTCAATGTATTTGTACTCACCTGTGGAATGTTCTTGCATAACTCTTATTGTGGGAGGGTATTTTGGGCTTGGATTCTTACTTTGGTCATGGATTGTTTGATTAGTGTGGGATTTTTTATTTTTTTATTTTTTTGATAGACTTATGTTTCTAATTTTCTGTCATGGATGAAGATATCTAGGAAAGGTAGTATGTTGTTGTCTTCCTCTTTCCTTGTAAATTTTATTCCTTTGAAGATATTGTTGACTCTATTCTAGCTGTTCCTTTTTTTAGTATAATGAAGGTTTCATCCACATACTGGATCCATATTTTGGTTGTATGTGTGGAAGTACTATAGTTTTAAAATGCTGAATGATAATCTTTTCTATAAATCCTGAAAGTGGTGCTCCTGTGGGTTTTGTCTGATCTGTTGGTGTATTTCTTCATCAAACTGAAAACAGGCAGTAAGAAGCTAATTAAGTCCATGGTTCTGGATATTTCAATCTTTTAATATATTTGATTATGAAAAGTATGTTGTTTATTTATTTTTTCTGCCATGTATTCTTCCACTAATTCTGGATATATAGATGTAAAAAGTGGTGTGGCATTGAATTAAACCATAATCTCATTTTTTCTATTATTAAGTCTTTGATTGTCTGGAGGCATTGTATTGGTAAGCTGATAGATGTTTTTCCCTCTGTAATATATTGAAGATTTTTTGTAAGTTCTTTGCTATGTTTATGTTGTTGATCATCCTGGTAATACAATGATACAATTGGACAAAGGGGGGCTTTGTGGGGTTTATGTGTTCTGAGACATACATAGAATTGTGGTTGGGAAGGTCTGGGCTAAAAGAAGCATTGATGTACTAATCATAGCAGCACAAGAATGTCATCAGAACCATAGAAATAGGGGCCTACCATACTAAACAGGTGCAGACTATACAGAAAGGCCTCAAAGTCATTCCAACATATAGCAGGGTGTAAAATGCAGACAGAAACAGCATACACTGAACAGTGCAACCTAGTAGCAGTCATTGTGTGTGGGAAATCTACATAATGTATGAGCTAGATCTTCCCAAGTCCAGGTGGAAGATTCTACAGAAGGTCATAGTGAGTAACAGAATAAGATTCTATGGGACATCCAGATACAGATGGACAAGCACATGCTGGCCAATCAACTAGACATTGCAATAGACAAAGACCAGAAGACAGTGATAGTTATAGAATGTAGTAGTGGTAGTGTCTACGTAATAGTAGACAAAGACCAGAAGACAGTGGTTGTGACAAAAACAACAAGAAGAACCTGGGGAAGGACGTGGATCTGAAGGAGGAACTAGAGAGAATGTGAAAAGTAAAGGCCAAAGTGGTCTCAGGGATGGTAAGAACATTCTGGGAGTGCTAAGCCAGGCTTAAGAAGACTGCAGTGCTAAGAAAAGCTAAGAACACTCAAATTCCTATTCCTCCAATAGAAGATCCAAAATTGAAAAAGACACATAGCAGCCATAAGAGTGAGAAGGATTTAGGTTTTAAAGGTGGAGAGTATTTTTACACAAACACTGGACAAACTGGCTTAGATTTCCCCACAATGCATCTAGTGTATTTTTTCAGATTATTATTTTCCCTGCATTCATCTCTCATTTTATCATATTTTGCACAGTAAACCAGGACGTGGCCCAAGACAACATTAAAATTTTATTGCTATGTAAATAGAACTGCTATTTGCTTCTCCAGGCACCAACATAAACTTGCTCACTTGTAAAGTCATATCCAAGTTTGTCCATAAAGGCTTAGTAAGAGAGAGAAGTATTTTCTATATGTACACCAAGTGTTCTGGAAAACATGTCTCATAATCTTTTATTAATTTATTTATTTGTAATCATCCTAACATATTTAACTTTTGATAATGCTACCATATTTTTCTTATATTAAAAAAAAATTTCTGATCTAGATTCCAGTCCTCTTGATTCAAAGTTTTAAAACAACTGAGCATTCCTTTGCTGAATGATCATTCATCTCACAGAAAGCTGGAGAGAACTTATGATAGGCATTGACTTTTTTTAAGCTAAGTTATTTGTTTTCAGGAGTGACTTCCTATAGCAGATGATCTAAAAGTCAAGTCACAGCTAACCAGCTATTCTTTGAGGTAACTTACTTAATGATCTCTTCTTTTTTAAAATTTCCATGAAATTACTTAAATGTTTTCATCTGTCTGCTCTACTATTTTCCCCTGATTGCCTTATCCCTGAAATGTATTATGTTGCATAAGTGTAATAAGGCAGAGGAAGGCTCAAGCAAATCAGCTCCTTGAAGTTCCTTTGTGAAACACACGCACACATCCATCTTGCTTGTGAGAATGAAACAAAGAAGCTGTGTCGTTTTACTTTGCTTGCATTAACCAGGACTGTCCCAGACCTCTTCCTCCTCCAATCAAAGCAGCCAATATGATATGAAACACTTTGTCAAGGCAAATTGTACTGCTTCTTCCCCTTGAGGAAAATAATCATGTTGATTGCATGACAGGAAGTTCTTTTTGGAGGTGAATCCAAGTTACCTTACCCATGCTTAATAAGTGGTCCTCAGCTAACTATATTCCATTTATGGTGTTAAGTTATCCTTCTCTTGGTATCTTAGCAACTTGACTTTTTAAGAATGAGGGGTCATTTTCTCAAATATATTATCACCTCCACTTCTGAGAATTTTTAAGCAAGAAAATTCACATTTGTTTAAACCATCAACCCTGTTCTGAAGTTCAGACATAATAGCCAACAAATTACTCCAAGGCAGATGGGTTTTTACAAGTTGACAAAAGAAGATCACCCGATTGATTAAGTCATCTTTAATAATAAGATCAGTAACATCTATCCATTTTATCAAGTCCAGAACTGTCCATCTGTGTGGACAGTCTAGTAACTTTGTTTCTTTTGACTGATGTTGTGGCTTTCAAATACAACATATTTACTTCTTGAAAAATGTTCCTCCTGTCTCCAAAAGAAATTCATCTGAAGCAGGTTTGGTATGTGGAATGTTAGAAGCAAGTGGAATCTTTAAGAAGAATCAAAGAGAGGGGGGAAAAATCCCATTTGTGGGGATCCTAGTATAATATGTCATTATTATCTTTTTCTTGACAATTGATGAACTGTCATCAAACAAACTGATGATTCAGGCTTTACTTTTAGGTCAATTTGTCAGTAAGACAGTGAGTGAGATGTGATGAGACAAAACAGAGTATGTTTGCTTTGTTACAAAAGTTAATCCTGACGGTGTTTCTGAGCAGATGAAATACATCGAGAAGGAAAGGCAAATATCAAGCAGAGATGTTAGCTGATTCTCACAGTGTTATCAGGGTACTGCGTAATGGCCTATATTTCTAAATACATTTCTGCTACAGGGATATGCACTAATGTCTTTTAATCTGAGTCTCATAGTTTTGTACCTATGTGGAAAACTAAACAGTGGTGCTTGTGTGTGTGTGTGTGTGTGTGTTTGTGTGTGCGCACACAAACACACATGCAGCCTAAACAATTTTGTGATAATCAAGCATACTATTCTTTTTATGCCAGAGTGCCAGATGAGTTAATGGATGTATTAAATGGTGCCCAACATTACTTGATGGATTGAATTTGGGTTGTACTCAATTTTCAGAGGTGGAGTTCAGCCTGAACAGAGTGACACTACCTCTTGAAGAAAGAAACTTGAAATCACCCCTTATCCTAAACATAGCTATTTAGCTTAAATCCTGTGTGCCTTGAATTTGGATAGTCAAAAGCAGTAGTTATTCCAACATGTTCCTGAAGTGAATCACATATATATACCATTTCTCATCAGAATTTTATTATATCTTTTCTATTAATTTTATTAGATTAAATCTGTCTTTTGAAATGTAGAAGATCCCATTTGAAAGCCCAGACTTTAGCTTTATTCAGATGGATAGATTTTCGGCCAGAAAAGAGCATCTACTGTTTCTAAATTTATTGCTAAGCACAAGCACAGTTCTTCCCTTCTAATTTTTATTTAATATCCCTTCCCCAAACTTACTAATAGAAAATATATTCCATAGGAGAAAAATGTAAACTGAATTTTACATAAGAGACCTTCATTTATATAGTTTTAGAGATTCAATTTTGTATACACCATAATAGCATGTTCTTCTTCTTACAAGGTAAACAAAAGTAAAAAGTTGTCTAACATGTATCCTAATTTACAGTCTAAATGTTGGAGATGTGGTAGTTTAGAAGCTACCTATTTTCACATGTGGTGGACTTGTAGAAATATAAAAGCTTTTTGGATCAAAATTTGGTGGAACATTTAAAAGATTTTTAAGAGAAAGATAAAGTTTTCTCCGCAATTCTTTTTATTGGGTATTGTGGTAGATTGTGATGTTAAAGAAACTAACTTGATGTTGAACATGATAACAGCAGCACGGTTACTGGTGGGACAATATTGGAAGAAGGATAGTTTGCCCACTACAGAAGAATGAGTGTTTAAAGTTTCGAATCTTGCAGAAATGTCTAAGATTTTTGCTTATTTGAAAGATCATTCACAGGAAAGATATATTTCAGTTTGGAGGAGATGGATAAATTATATTCAGAATAAATATGGGACTAAAAAGTTCCATTTAGCTTATGAGTAGATTTTAGTGGGATATTGTTATTGATACTTTGTTTGTAGTTATGTTAAAGGGGAGTTAAAGCACATTATGAATTTGGTTAATTGTATATTATGCATAATTTTTTATTTAGAATATGATTATTGTAACTATAATCCTGTATTTAGCTCTGGGAAGTGGGGGGGGGAAGTGGGGGGGTTTGGGGTGGGAGGGATTTTGGGATATATTGTAAAATTTTGTTTTTGTAAAACTCTTTAATAAAAAAAGTAATTTTGCTTTTCTTAAAAAAATATCCTACTTTTTCACAAAAAAGTCAATTTACTGTTCTATCCTTTGTCCTACAGTAACTGGATTTAAAGTATCTTATTCTAAAATCCAAATTTCATGTTGATAGAGAATTAGCACAACAATTAGCACAACAGTGTAATCTTATATAAAGCTTGTTTTTCATTTTTATAAGATATCATGAGAGCAATGACTATATAAAAAGTAGGGTTTTCAAATAGTTTGCTTCTGTTTCTACCTGAGGCAACATTGTCAATTATTAGCCTCTCCTTGGCAAACTGAAGGTTGTCACAATCCATTTATGGAATCCCTTCTATAAGGAACTTCTGAGAAGATTACACCTATCACTTTTTAGCATCAGACAAAGATGTAGTTTTCCTGATTTTTATAATTTTAATCTGTGATGTAATTGTAATTGTTGTTTTCATTCCATTCTTGATTTCTTATTTATGTCAAAGCTAATCATACTGAGCCTATTTCATATGATACAAGAATAGAGAGCTATTTTTATTTCTATGGATCATTCTAGTCAATAGTAACTCAATCCTTGAAGTCACTATTAAATACTTGCAAGATAGCATTGGACAAGAAGCACACCAGGAGTACTAGCTCTATATTTATTGTAAGGTTACATCAATGGAATCTTGAAAGATTGTAAGTAGATCTTTTCCCCCATCTTTACAATCCAATGAACTAGGGAGGAACCCCTTCTGAGATGTTTGCCATGCCCCCAGTCCTCCTGCAGGCACAGCTGTCTCTTATTTATCCATTGCCTAGTCTGTGATTAGCTGTATGAAACTCTGTCCTTTGCCATCATTTGTGAAGAATAACATGTACTTTAAACATCAATGCATTGTCTAAACTTGACACGATGTCATCTACTGTGAGAGCAGTTTAGGAACCTCTTTTAAAGATTTCTGCTATGGATGTCTTTTCATGAAAGAATAGGGCCCTCCTAGCACCAAATATTTTGGGTTTCAATTACACCAGGTCGAGTGAAAGGGGATTGTGGGAGTATCAGAATAAAATATGGGGAGTACCCCAGATTGCCTCTCCTGCTTTAATACAGTTCCACATGGAATGTTGCTGGACTATAAATGCTTAAATTTTGCCCTCAGTTTTGTGTCTCTGTTCAATGTGTTTTATCTTTTAAGATACCTTCAATGAAAGTGGGGGATTAGTCCATTGATCAAACCTAGCATTCTTCTTTTCCCCCCTAATGTAAAATATAACTCCAAAACTTTGTACTTTTAAAGAGTACAGAGCACTTGAATGGGACACTCATAATGGGAAATCCTTTGATCATTTATAATGCAAAAGCCTAACTAAGTGTGAGGTATAGATAAAAGGGCAATAATGTGCTCTTGAAAATAAGGATATTTCTTAATGTACCTACCCATGTTATATATAGTTCACTGAAAAGAGCTCTAGATCTAAGAGTTCTCTTTTTTCTAGCATCTGTTTGATTTCCATATTGTGAAAGGAAGTGATAATGAAAGTGTACATGTAGAAAAAAGTATTCAAGAAAAGGGGAGAATGTAGGAAGAAGGGAACCTTCACGGTAGCAAGAATATTCAAGCTTTCTCAGCTTGACAGTTTTTTCAGTACATTGATTTATTGCATTGTTAATGATCCACAGAACATACTTATTAACTTTTCATACCACATCCCTTGAAAATAATGGGCAGCCAGTTTTACCATTCTTAGGTGATACTGAATCTTGTCACGTTGAGCATTTTTCAGATCAATTGTTCATGATAGGCGTGAAGGAAGGCAACACTAAATTTGCTGACCTTTCATATCAATGTTTTTGCTTGTCTTCATGTATTGTGGATGTAATATCCATGTAAATGAAGTACAAGAAATATTAAACATTGTATGCATATCCAGATAATTTCTTTCAGGGCAAGAATCATCATGCAAAATGCAGGAAAGGAATAAGAATTAAAATAGCTAAATCTAGTTTGTATTAACCCCACTCATAATATCACTCCTTTTTTCATTTTCCAAACTGTCCTTGCTAAGCTTGTAAGCCGCCCTGAGTCTTCGGAGAAGGGCGGAATATAAATGGAATTAAAATAAAAATAAAATAAAATTTTCACCATGCCCATATACTGCTTTAAATGTTCCCTTTTGTTCTCTAACTTTTTATCTATTTTTCTTTTCCTGAAACTCAACAACAGCATCCAGCTATGACTTTCTTGGACTTTCGGTTTTTGTCATCCCATTCACTCTTCCTTCGTACATTTTTTTTTACATTTGATTTTCATTTATTCTGTTCAAACCATCTAAATGTATTTTTTTTCATACTGGTCACAGTTTTATATTAAATAAAGGTTTATGTAGTGTTCTCTTCCCAAAGTCTGTCTTAAGTTGAATTTATATATGAACTAGAATATTTTTATTGTATAATACTGTAATAGTAGTATAGTGTAATGAACTTGAATCATTGTGTATTGAACTCAAATTTTGCTACAATAGACTCCATTCTTAACTATGAGTTATTCTTAAAGTGGGTCATTCCTAACCTAAGGACTTGATAAACACATTCATACAGCACCCATTCATTTTTATCTTTGCCAGTAAGCCTTGTAACTTACATTTATGTTTCTCCTTATATATTCTACTCTTATTTCCATATAACTAAATTGGACGTAACATGCTTTTTTCTCACAATTATTTATGCTCTTTTCAACAAGTATTCACTTCTCTCCTCAGTTATAACCTGCCCATTATCCTTCTGCAATATTTGCATATCTTAAAATTTTCTCAACTATTTCCCCATCTTTAGTAAGCATTTTATTAGGAAATTTGAATATATTCATTTGCTTTAGCTTTTTTTTCTGCCATGTGTGTATAATTTTCAATCTTTCAATTTGTTTTTTCTTCCTAAATACAGCTTTTGATAAACTAAATTTGAGATCCATGTTCATCACTGCATATATAATCTGCCATAGATAGTTTGGATTCTCACCCAAAAATCATCAGCCAGTACCTGCACACTAATATCTGCTGTTACTTCATCTATTTACATTCTATTTTTTAACATTCCTATATTAAGGTAAAGGTAAAGGTTCCCCCGCACATGCATGCTAGTCATTTCCAACTCTAGGGGCCGGTGCTCATCTCCGTTTCAAAGCTGAAGAGCCAGCACTTGTCCGAGGACATCTCCGTGGTCATGTGGCTGGCATGACTAGACGCCAAAGGCGCAAGGAATGCTGTTACCTTCCCACAGTAGTGGTCCCTATTTTTCTACTTGCATTTTTATGTGCTTTCGAACTGCTAGGTTGGCAGAAGCTGGGACGAGTAACAGGCGCTCACTCTGCTACGCGGCACTCGGGATTCAACCTGCCAAACTGCCGACCTTCTGATTGACAAGCTCAGCATCCTAACCCACTGAGCCACTGCGTCCCTTATTCCTATATTAATTCCTTCCAAATACAGCATGTAACTTCCTTTTCATTATGTATCCCTTGAATGCTAACTTTTATAGGGTTCATTTCACTTAAACGCCTCAACATAGCATTCCCATGGCTATGTAGATATCTATATGGGATATCTAGACTTGACCCATTTTCCTTCTTCCAAAATAAGATTTTCCATTGAAACTGCTCTGCATTTTCTCTGCCTCTTTTAGGCTTTCCAGAGTCTTTCCCTGCTTTCCCTGGATTGTGTTTATTCAGATTCTTTTTCTCAAAAGTTACCCTCCTCAATCTTCATATGCTGTATGTCTCCATGCAGTGGAAAGGAACATGCAATTATCAGCATCTATATTTACCCAGAATTCATATTTTATGGTGTATATTGTAGCCATTTCATCAGAGCAAAACCTTTGCTTTCCACTTCAGGCATGTATTCTTCCCCTGAAAAAGATCAGATCACATTCATTCAGGGGTAGTACGCTGCCCCTGATTCTTAGTTATTTTATATACATACATCTGCTTGTCTTTATTTTTGTAAAAAATGCTAATAAAATTGCATTATGCCTTATGCCTCACTTTGGAAAGTGTGAATTAGGACAGTTCGTGTTAAAATGCATTGAATTGCTAGAACCAATACAGCAACAGAGCTGGCCTTGGTTTCATTCTGCAATGCCCCAGCTGAAAGCAATTAGCGATTTTATGTTTCTTAATTAAAAATTATGGCACATACTTTGTGTGCCTGCCAGACAGGCTGAATTAGAAATAATGTATTAATGGCCTAACAATGTATAATTGCTGTTATGAAACTAATACACAATATATGAACTTGTTGATAAACTTTCTGCTCAGTGGTCCCTTTTGATTATTTGTTTTTACAGCATTGGTCGCTCATTCACAAACGAGTTTTCCTCAATATCTCATTTTTCTATCCGTAAAGTAAAATGCTGCATAAACAATCATTGTTGCCTATTTATTTTGAAATAATATTAATGAAATAAAATAATTATTGCCTTTTGCAGATAACTTTAGTAGGTAAGATCATGCTTTTTATAATGCTTTCATAGAAATAATATGTTGTGCCCTTTATTTCAACAAACACACTTTTTCTTGCAAAACTGTGCACAAAAATTGAAAACATATCCCTTGCAAGGTACAATTGCATTTCAGATTATATATTGGTTCAGGAACATCAAATGAACATTAAATATAAATCAAACAATTTTCTCATCTATATTTGAATAATTGTAATTCCTTTCCTCTGCATGCAGATTGAACATGTTAGTTTAACAGCATACCACCATAAATGGTCTGGATATAGCCTGCAACAAAAAGGAAAGATGGAAAAGGATTAGAGGTCTTTACTTGCATTTGGATACATGTTATTTTAGCAACTAAGAGAAATAGACAACTCATTTGGTGAAGTGGTTAAGGCACAAGGCTAGCAACCAGGAGACCATACATTTTGGGCACGTTTTGGGGTTCTATAATCTCCCAGGACTTCAAATAGACATTAACATTAGAACCATCATTAAAAAGGCACAACAAAGAATGTTCTTCCTGTGTCAACTCAGGAAGTTCAGACTGCCCCGCCAGCTGTTGATGCAGTTTTACAGAAGAATTATTGAGTCAGTCATTTGTACTTCTATAACTATCTGCTTTGGTACAGCAACTAAACAGTAGAGGCATAGACTCCAAAGAATAATTAAGACTGTGGAAAGAACAACTGCAACCAGCCTGTCCATAGGTTGGTTGCATGGGTCAGAAGGAATGATGGCAAGATATCTGCAGATCCCTGGGCATTAATCATTTCAACTCATCTCCTCAGGATGGTGTTGCATGCCAAAACAACTAGATTTATTTATTTATTTATTTATTTATTTATTTATTTACGGTATTTATTTATTTATTTTAATCCCATTTATAGCCTTGGTGGAGCAGTGGGCTAATGCCTCCTTAAGTAACACCAGCTGCCTGCAATTAGTGCAGGTTTGCATCCCACCAGGCTCAAGGTTGACTCAGCCTTCCATCCTTCTGAGGTAGGTAAAATGAGGACCCAGATTGTTGGGGGCAATTAAGTTGACTTTGTAATAATGCCGCTTGGGGTGTGTGTGAAAGCCCTAATAAGCAGGCATATACATAGAATGAAGGCTACTGCTAAGCTTGTAAGCTGCCCTGAGTCTTCGGAGAAGGGCGGGATATAAATGGAATTAAAATAAAAAAATAAAATAAATATCCCGCCCTTCTCCGAAGACTCAGGGCAGCTTACAATCTAAGCACAAATCAATGTGCTTAGCAATAGCCTTCATTCTATGTATATGCCTGCTTATTAGGGCTTTCGTGCCCCCCCCCAAGTGGCATTATTACAAAGTCAGCTTAATTGCCCCCAACAATCTGGGTCCTCATTTTACCTACCTCGGAAGGATGGAAGGCTGAGTCAACCTTGAGCCTGGTGGGATGTGAACCTGCACTAATTGCAGGCAGCTGGTGTTACTTAAGGAGGCATTAGCCCACTGCTCCACCAAGGCAGGGACAGCTTTTCCCTCATGCTATCACTCTGCTGAACACTTAATTCTCACAGTGTTCTCTAATGTCTGTGTTTATTTACTCATGTAGTACAGCTGCAATATCATTATTAATCCTTATTATTTTCTTTACTCCTTCCTCTTATTGATATTGTTTTGATTATCATTATTCTGTTGCTTTGCATGTACACTGACAGCTTCTGCATCCAAGACAAATTCCTTGTGTGACTATTTATTCTTGGCCAAATAAAGTATTCAGTTCAATTCAGTTCAAATCAATGAAGCCAGTTAGGGGATTATGAGACAGTCAATCTCTCTCAGCCCTAAGAATAGGAAGGCAGTGACAAGCCACTTCTGAAGAACCTTACTAAGAAAACTGTAATGAAATTTCCAGGCAGTCACCAGGAGTCAATACTGACTTGAAGGCATGTATACATACGTACATACATACATACAGTGTGGTTGATTTTCTAATGCAGGTTTCTAATAAGGTTTTGGATACTATGGGACAGAGATACAAAAAAACAACAACAACCCAGCTCATTCTTATTTAATTTACAAAATTCTTTAGAGAAAGTTGTGTGCAAACAATGCTGTTTATGGCGAACAAGCTTAAAAATTATGTGGTTATAATAATAATATAATAATAGTTATAATTAAATTAGGTTAAGATGAGTTAACATTAAACAGTTTCTTAGACAATTTATGTTCAGTTTTGAAAATGGAAAAAGTAGAAAGGAAGTGTTCTCAATCTGTATAAAAAGATGGTTGATTAACATATTGCCCATATACAGTAACATATAGGAAAACAACCAGGAGCTTTAGCAATTTGTACCTAATTTTAACAGGAATACTTAATAAAAAGTGTCTACGGTACCTGTCAATAATTATAATTGTTTTTACCATCATCATAAATCATACATCATAAATAATGTATTCCTAATTTACATATAAGCCTATTTTTAAAATTAGTCAAATGTTTTTCTGGTTCAGTAGCACATCACTGGTTTGTGTTTTCCCTAGGACTGATTATCTCTTTTAACTGGATTAATTTATATGATTCTAGTGGTGTCATAGCATGGAATCAGAAGGAAGCAGCTTCGGGCAGGAAATAACCCAAAGAGTAAATATTTAATGTCATAATACTATCATTAGCGCTAGCAGTAGATTTGTAGAAAGTAAATGAAATAATGTGGCAGCTCCAATAATTTTTAAAACTCTGAGTGAGCATTTGAACAGCTAAAAGAATTGTGCCGATGACAGAAATATGAAGCAATCACTATCCTATGTAAGGACAATATGCTTGAAAATGTGCAAGTGTTCTTTAAAACCATAAATTTAACTTTATAATATGAAGAACCATAAATCTGTGAAGTTCAGAGCTATTAACCTAATTAATGGAATCTAAAATCAGTCAGGAAAACTAACATGACAGGAAAAAAAAATAACAGGATCAGTTTCACCTTTATCAAGGAAAGGGGCTGGATAATTTATTTATTTTTTTTATCTTTTACTCCTAGCAAAGAAAAAATAAAGGACAAAAGTGGGACCATTTCAGTAAAGTCATATTATAACAGGACATTACCCTTAGCTAGAAAAAAAGGAGACAATTATATTGTTCTGCTTTGTGATCTTTTTCAAATGTTCTGTTTTTTTTGTTTGTTTCACACCCAGCTGGCAATGAGATTCAGAATGAATAGATTAATTCACTTAACTAAACTTTGTTTTTAGATGTCTGAATAATACATGGAGTCTGATTTCAATACTGTTTTTAATACTTTATTATAGGGGATTATCATTATGAATTTAGTTGGTGTTGAAAAGTAATAGGCAGTTCAGTTAAAGCAGAGATGTCAAACTGCTGGCCCGTGGGCCGGATGCGTCATGCAGTAGCCACGCCCACCCCATTGCTGGCAATGGCAAAACTGTCCCTAAGTTAAGGCTGAAAGCAAGGTTGTGATATGCAAAGTCAACTTTAATGTGCACCCTGTCAAATTAAGGAAAAGCATATTATTGTATGGTTTATGCTTCAGAGTTGGTACCTTGGGAACAAAATATGTCTGCAAGGTAGAATGTGCCATTTATAATTCATATTGATATCTATGAGATATTTTGAACATTAATTTTAAGTTTCTTCTGGAGGATTCTGTAAAGCCACATTCAATGGGGTTTCCCCACAGAATCACACAGTATCAAAGGACTGTCTCGTTTTTAGTGAGTTCCATTTATTCCAGGCTGCAATAGCAAAACTCTCTCTACACAGAGCCTACTCCTAGGATAACTGTTCCTTATGTGGGGGAGAACTTGCATCATTTTTAAACATTTTTTTTCTTTTCAGGACACTGAAAAGAATGGTAAAATGTGTGTTTTTTTTTCAGGCTAACACAGTATCATTAAAAAGGATTTTCCCATGCTGCTTTTTAATAAATCAGGATGGCAGTAGTAGTTTTTCTAAAGAAAGGCTAAAGGCTAACGCTCTTGACTTTGTATTTAGATCTCCAAAAAGCATGGGGTAAATCAAGCTTGGTAGGAGAACATGTGAATATGAAAGCCAGTACATTGCAGGAAGAAGAGGACCCAGATTCTAGACCACCTTCAGACAGGGAAGCTCATAAGATGCACTCATAAGATGCACTGCAAGCCAGACATTCTTTCTCAGCTGAATCCACGCCCAAGCAGTTGTTGCTCTCTCTCTCTCTCTCTCTCTCTCTCTCTCTCTCTCTCTCTCTCTCTCTCTCTCTCTCTCTCTCTCTCTCTGTGTGTGTGTGTGTGTGTGTGTGTGTGCAAAAATAGCAAAAATAGTATTATGACCACCACTTTTAGCCCCTTATTGAAAAGAAGGATATAAATCTAAAAATAAATCTAGGTGATCTAACTCATCACAAGCTTCAGTGTTGTGAAGGAGTTGGATGTAATCAATTAAATGTTCCCCTCTTATGTAAAATCATAATGTGATTATCATTCTACATACGAGTAAAATGCCTCTCCCTAGTCTGCTATTCTTCAGACTGTGCTCTATTGTAATACCCATTATTCCTAAACAGTATGAGCACTGAGTAGTGTCAACAATGTAACTTGCTTTCTAAAAATTTAGTACAAACTTGGAGCACTTTAAAAATAATACAGAACCTGAAAGGAAGATACTTTTTGTTTTAATGAGACAACCACCATCTTACATTTAGAGCTGATAACATTTAATGGTGCTCAGTATTTAAAGGATTTCTGTTCCAGATTTTTCCACTCAGAGTGTTCATCAGCAAGATACCTGGACAGGACTATTGTATATAACCTTATTCCTGGCTCTTCATTCTCACAGAAAGCTTGATCAGGATCATAGCTCACTCTGTATTAGTCATCAAGCTATATCCAGAATAACGTGTCAAGTTCTGTTTTGCATTATTAGAAAGGCATTGACAAACTGAAATGTATCTAACAGAGGACAAAGTAGAATGATGGAGAATGTTTTGCTGTGAAAAAGAAAAATGAGAGAACATAATTACTACTGCAATTTATATATCTGAAGTGCTGTTATTGCTGAAGATAAAATGGACTTGTTCTATTTTGCTTCTGAAGGCAGAATTAGATCAAGTGGGCAGAAACAACAAAGAAGCAATTTTTGTTGAACAGTTATGATAACCTTTGGAAAAAAATATTGTATATGCTGTTGTGTAGTGGGTTTCTTGGAAGCAGGAGGCAAGACGAGAGGGTTCAAACAGGAACATTGTTTTATTGTAGTAACAGGAACAGAACTGAGAACAGAGGCTTCTACGCAGCTACTTATATAGTCGACCACTGGGTGGTGGCCAATAGGTTTAAAGGAACCTATTCCCGCCTTAGAGCCGACCAATAATCATCCTGGAGACTGCATGTCTGGGCAGCCAGCGACCGTTACACAGACACCCTAATTAAGCAATCTCAAGCAGCATTCAAAGACACATGAAAACAGTTCAAGTGTTGTGATTCAGCGTCAGCCTGTGGTTTCAGCAGCTAAGTCAGACAATTCTAAAGAGTAAGAGGAGGAGGAGGGGTTTGGAGAGCCTTTGGTGTCAGAGGAAGGTTCTGATGCACCGCAGAACTCTCAGCCTGGCCCTCCCGTCTTGTTCCTCCTCAGGCCCAGCTGTGTGAGCATGAAGGATTGGAAGAAGATGATCCACAGCTGGCTCTGTTCAGGGACGCTAGGAGCAGGAGGCAATCTAGCAGAACTGAGCAGAGGAAAGCAATGAGGCAACTCAGGAGAAGGCAATGAGAAGCCATGCCTTGGGACTGCTGTTAAAAGGGGAATACGTGGGAGGTGCTGGTTGCAGAAGGCAACCATTTGAAGAGCTTCTGCGAGTACTGGTCTGTTATTGTTTAACTCTTGTTTAACCTTTTTGGTTTAAGTCTTGTTTGAACTTTTTGTTTAACTTTTGTAAATAAATTTGGGTTAGTTCCAGCCTGTTGATTATAAAAAGGGGTTGTCCCTGACATTCAAACAGGGCTGATTGTAGGCTGGAACAGAACATCAAGTAAAAGGCCCAATACATTATACCTCTCCCTCCTAGAATGTGTAAACATTATTAAATTATTTGAGAATAAAGTTTTGTAAATATGGTGGTGGTCTGCGCGACTTTGCAGATCTCCTGGGGGATCCAGGCAACTCCCGGTCTACCAGCGTGCCCGCTGGGCTGGGTAGACCAGGATTCATGAGTTCATGAGAGTCAGATTGACTCGAGTCCCTTTGGCTGGCCATTCCAGGTTGGCCCGGACCAAAGTCCAATGAAGAAGCAGAGTTAGCACAGCAGCTATCTTGATCAGGTTGACTTTCCTCATCAGGGGAACCCATGTTGCACTCCAGGGCTTTGCCCATCTATGATCACCTCCCCGTTGTACTAACTGGTTGAGTCCTCAGAGCATGTGAACTGCCCTGCTTGGCTGCCGGTTTCTGGCTCTAGGAGCGGACCCGTCATGAGGTCCTCGCTTTGTGGCCAAACCACTTCTGCAGCTGATCAATATAGCGGCAAATGACTCACCCCCCATCCAGAGCCACCTCATACAAGAGAGGGCCTGAGACTTTGACAATTTTACCCAGCACCCACAAATTCCCATGCCCATTGTTCTGGGCCGACACCCCATCACCCACTTGCAACCCCCTTGGAAGCTTTGGGTGAGAGGTGTCGGCTGCCAGCTGGTCTGGATGCAATCTGTCGAGTTTTGTGATGAGCCTTCTTCTCCAATGAAGCTCTGCTGAGCTCTTGCCTGTTGCTGTGCAAGGCGTAGTGTGCTGGCAAAGCAAGAAATCAGCCAGCCTATGGTGCCAATCTCTAGTCACTATGTGCTTGAGTGACTCCTTTGTAGTGCGCACCATACGTTCGACCTGCCCATTAGTCAAGGGTGAAAGAGGAGCTGATGTAGAATGCCTTATGAGGTTAGTCCTCAAGAAGGCTTGAAACTCTGCCGCTGTGAACTGGGGCCTATTGTCCGATACTACAACATCTGGTAGCCTGTGTGTGTCAAACAGCTTTCTAAGCACCTGGATGGTCCTAGCAGAAGTCATGGTTGAAATTGGAATTACTTCCAGCCATTTAGAGTGGCTGTTGACCACTATCAAAAACATCTGTCCCTGAAAGGGCCCAGTGAAGTCAGTGTGAATCCTTGACCATGGTATATGAGCTTCCTCCCATCTGTGGACAGGAGCATGTGGCATTTTTGGTCTGGACTGTTGACATGTGTAACACCCATGTACTTGGGCCTCGATAGCCTTATAAAATCCTGGCCACCATAGGTAGCTTCGTGCCAATGCCTTCATCCGGACTATGCCTGGATGTCCCTCATGCAGAGATTGAAGTACACGGATTCTTAATGAACTGGGGACAATAACCCTGCTCCCCCATAAAATGCAGCCTTTGTGAGCTGAAAGCTCATGTCTACATATGAAGTAGCTCTGGAACTGGGGTCCAGGGCTGTTTTCAAGCCACCCAATGTGAATTCATGACAAGACTCTACTTAAAACCTTGTCTGCAGCAATTTCTGCAGCCACATCCCCTGCATGGAGGGGAAATTCAGGCAAATCCTGAATTGACAAAATGCGAGCTGAAGGAGCTGGAGCTGGCTCTACCTGTGGCAGTGGCAACCTGCTAAGGCCGTCTTTGTGGCCCATGTCTTTGCCGGGTTTGTGAACCAGCCTGTAGCTGTAGTCTGACATGAAAGTGGACCATCTTAACATCGTAGGGGACAGTATTTGAGGCATCTGCCTATCAGTAGTAAATAACCCCAACAGTGGCTTGTGGTCAGTGAATACTGTGAATTCCCTGCCATACAAGTAATCATGGAATTTCTTCATCCCGGCAACAATGGCCAAGGCGTCCTTGTCAATCTGAGTGTAATTGCGCTCAGCTGAGTACAATGTCCTTGAATAATAGGCAATGGGGACTTGAGTCCCATCACTTGACAAATGGCTTAGGACAGCACACACTCTATAAGGGGATGTGTCACATGCAATGCATATAGGCAATGACTCTTTAAAGTGAGTGAGCACTGAATTGGAGGACAGTAGTGATTTTACTGCCCTAAATCTGTTTTCATGAACCTTGATCCACTTCCATGGGGTGTTTTTGTCTAAGAGCTGGTGTAACGGCTCTGCCACTGTGGCCTTGTTAGGAAGGAACACATGGTAAAAATTAAGGAGACCCAGGAATGCCTGAAGCTCTCCTTTTGACCTGGGTCTAGGTGCCAGCTGAATGGCCTTCAGCTTGGAATCGGCAGGGTGGATGCCTTCAGCATCAATATGGAATCCCAGGAACTCAGTAGAAGGGACCCCAATGTTACATTTATTTCTTTTGAGTTTAAGGCCCGCTTAATGGAACTATTGAAAGATGGCTTTGAGCCTCCTTGCTAGCACCTCAATGGACTGACTGGTGATGAGCACATCATTAAAATAGGGGCAAACCCCCAGAATGCCCTTGAGCGTACAGTCATGACTCCTTGAAAAATCCCAGGGGCTACGCTAACCCTGAATTGGAGGCGTTTGACTTTAAAAGCCCCCCTGTGTGTAACAATGGTTTGTGTAGCCACTGTGGCCTTGTCCACAGGTAACTGCTGATAGGCCTGTGCGAAATCTAATTTTGCAAATACAGTACCCCCTTGCAGCAATGCCAAGATGTGGCTAACAACTGGCACCGGCTACGCATGCTGCTTAAGTGCCCTATTTATGGTGCACTTGTAATCAGCACAAATTCTGACCTCCCCGTTGGCCTTAAGTGGCGTGACAATTGGGGTTTTCCATTCACCCCCATCTAGGGGGTGTAGTACCCCATGGTTAACTAGCTTGTCCAATTCTGCATCAATTTTATGTTTAAGCGCAAATGGCACTGTGGGGTTTGACCCTAATAGGCATTATGGCAGGATCAAGTTTAAAGGCTATTGGAGGGCCCTTGTACTCTCCCAGGCTAGTGTCAAAAACTCCTTGCATACTGACGCCAAGTATGCTGCTTGCATCTGGTGGATTCTGGTGACTTGGATCAAACCAATCAAGCCCTATTAAACTTGTTCTCTGGCCCTCCAACACAATCACATCCAGGGCCCCCAAAAACCCCTTGAACTTGACGGCCAAGGTGGCCTCACCTTTGATGGCAACTCGGGAGTTTTGGAAGTCAGTCAGAATGATGTCGGATGGCCTAAGCTTGGCCCACGTCTTGCTGTGGTTGCAGATGAAATGGAAGGTCTCCAGGGAAATGATGGACACAGCTGAGCCAGTATTCAGTTCCATCCTGCAAGGAATGCCTTGAAGCTTGACTTGAAGTCGCAGTTTGGGCTTAAGGGGACGGCGAGCACCCATGCAGCAAACGCTCTGACGGCTGGATCAAAACCCTACACTAAGCTGCCCCGGGGCCCCGGTACCTCTCCTGATCAGAACATCCGAATTCCAGTCCTTCTGGTGACCTCTGCATACTGACGCAATGTGGCCGGTCTTCCTGCAGGCCCGACACATGGCTGTCTGGAACCTGCAATCCACTCATTGGTGGTGGCCGCCACAGCCTGGGCACCAAGGGAAACTGCCTTGTAAGGAGTCTTCGGTTCCTTCTTGTGGTGCCGTTGGATCTTGTCAACTTCATGGTTGAAGTCGACGTCTTCTGGAACTTCGGCATCCTCGTGGTGGATGGCTTCCTTGTGCTGAGTGCTTTTGGCAGGCCACATAGCCTTCATGGCTCCGCCAGCGGCCATGATTTCCTTTAAGGCTTCCTGGAGTGAGAGAATCTCTTTTGCAAAAAGTTTCTGTTGTAACTCTCTGCTCCGAAGTCCACAGATGAGTCGGTCTTGAAGCCTTTCTTCTAAGTCCGGAAATTGGCACAGGAGCGAAGCTTGTCTCAACGCCATGATGAATTCCATTGCCATCTCTCCAGATTGTTGAACTCGTTGTTTAAAGGTGTGCCTCCATGCTATCACCGACAATTTGGGCTGGAAATGGTTGCTGAGCCGTTTCTTCAGGTCTGCGTAAGTAACGGACTCCAGCTGCGCCAGTGCGACCAAGTTCTCCACGATATCGAAGGTTGCAGGCCTGCAGACACAGAGGAGTGTTGTGGCCTTCAGACCATCTTCGATGACTTGGTTGGTGCAGAGGTAGTTCTCAACCCTCGAGATATAGGATGCCCATCTCTCTGGATGAGTAACATCAAACTCCTCAAGCTTTCCGACTTTCGCCAACTTTGGGTAGTTTTCACAGCTTGGGCCTCTCATTGCATCATCCTATTTCTTCCTGGGACTGGTCCGCAGGTTGGTGTGGTTGCTAGCATGGCTTGCTATGCCGACTGGAGTGGGGGAACGTGTTCCCTGCCAAGCGCTTTGCTGACCTCACCCCCTAGTGACTTTCAGCTCTTCCAAAGAAGCTGGATCTCATCCTTGTTGCCAGTGTTGTGTAGTGGGTTTCTGGGAAGCAGGAGGTGAGATGAGAGGGTTCAAACAGGAACATTGCTTTATTGTAGTAACAGGAACAGAACTGAGAACAGAGGCTTTTATGCAGCTACTTATACGGTCGGCCACTAGGCGGTGGCCAATAGGTTTAAAGGAACGTATTCCCACCTTAGAGCCAACCAATGATCATCCTGGAGACTGCATGTCTGGGCAGCCAGCAACCATTACACAGACACCCTAATTAAGCAATCTCAAGCAGCATTCAAAGACACATGAAAACAATTCAAGTAAAAGGCCCAATACATTACATATGCTATTTGTTAGTGGAATAGATTTGGAAAGTTGTAACTTCTCTTGCATTATAGATACTAAAACCAAAATCTGTTAGACACCTTCAGGAATTCCAGAGCTGTAATCCCATATTACAGATTACATGATCACCAAGGAACTTCTAATTTGATAATGCCATCTTTAAAATAATTTTTAAATTGTAACATAACTTCTGGTTCTGTTCATGTTTGTTCATTTTAAAAATGTCCTACTAACTTCAGTAGGTCTTATTCATAAATACAGGTACAGAGGATTAGATTATGGAAACCTATAAACCTGTATCTTGGGTGTAGGATGAAGATGAAGGTTTGTTGTGTGAGTCACCAGTGAGAGGCTTGTGATAAGTCTTGTGATGGAGAGGTTACAGCAAGTCAGGGCCATTGGGAGGTGAACTGCTGGTGGGAGGGGTTTTTGCTTGGGTTGGTTAAGGGTTGCTGCTTCTCTTGTTAGGTATGCAGTTGATTTAGATTCTGAGGGGTTTGTAGGCTGGTTGTAGGTCAATGTGTCAACCAATTCTACATGGGACAAATATCATGTCAATTAAAAACCAGGATACATGAACACCATGAACACCATGATCCCAAATCCTTAATCTCTACCCATACCAACATCAAAAAATACCAGTTCAACTGTAGCAACACTAAAATCATTGGCCATGCTGCCACCCACCACATCCATGAATTCATCAAAAGCCTGGCACTCCACAAGCAATAGACACATCAATAGACACATCAATAGACACATTGACCTACAACCAGGCTACGAACTCCTCAGAATCCAAATGAACCGCACAGCCAACCAGAGACAGCATTGACTCTCAACCAACCCATGCAAGCCCTACTCCCATCAGCAGTTCACCTTCCAATGACCCCAACCTGATATAACCTCCCCATCACAAGACCCATCAGAAGCCCTTCACTGATAACTCTCACCTGACCCATTACAAGACCCATCACAGGACCCTCACTTCACACACCCACACCTGAAGTCCTTATAAACAGAACACTGACACTGACATCCCCTAAACCCCTCTGAAGATGTTACCTTGTCTGGTAATGAAACATTCAGAAACCAAGACCCAAGCTTGGAGAACAAACCTTCACCATGTATATGTATATGTATATGTATATGTATATGTATATGTATATGTATATGTATATGTATATGTACAGTATAAGTATATGTATGTGTATGTGTATGTGTATATATGTATGTATTTGGGCCTTGCAAGGTATTCTAAAATACTTAACATATACTTAACACATATCTCCCTTGCCTCTCAGCTAACAAAGCGAGAAAGAGCCTGTGGCCTAGAGGTTAAACAACTGCCTAATGTGCAATTGGCCCAGGTTCGAATCTCAGAAGGGTATGGCTGACTGATGAGAACAAATGAGTTTGAAATGGCCATATCAGTTTCCCTTTAATTCTTTGTTAGCAATCTAAAAAAATTACACAAATAATGAGTTGTCACAGTTGTGACTACAGCCTGTGGATGGCCTTAGGTTAGGCTGATACAGGCAATAAGATTTGGCCCGTATTTGGGCCTTGCAAGGTATTCTAAAATACTTAACAAATACTTTAAATATAATATAATAATATAATATAATATAATATAATATAATAATATAATAATATAATATAATATAATATAATATAATATAATATAATATAATATAATATAATATAATATAATATAATATAATATAATATAATATAATATAATATAATATAATATAATCATATCATATCATATCATATCATATCATATCATATCATATAATCATATAATAATATAATATAATAATATAATATAATATCATATCATATCATATCATATCATATCATATCATATCATATCATATCATATCATATCATATCATATCATATCATATCATATCATATAATAAGAAGACAAGAACAACACTCACAGGTGTGGGCACACATGGCTACATATAACCATGTCTTTAATCTAACAGGGACCGAGCCAATTGCCAGTGACAACTCTAAAGGCAGCCGCTTGTTTAAGGAAGCTTGGTTTTCAAACCACTCTTCTATCAACTGGCACATAGACCTCCCCCCTGCATACCAGGCACTAAGGAATTGGGAAGAGGAATGATGTGTGCAATATGAAGGCAAACAGCACAAGCATTCACAGAGCACCTCACTGTATCAAAATCAAGATTGCACAAACACACAACCACCCTGCATTGTACAACACAGGGAAGAAGAACAACTATTTAGAACCTCTGGTATAAGAACATGGGCAATGACTAGAGCTATGGCTACAACACTTGGAACTATCAGCAATCCACTTTTGACAACAGACACCCAGAGACAACTACATTCCCCAAAAATGGATGCACAACAATCCTATATCTATTTATCTTTTGAATATAAGGAATATAATCTTTTGCTTGGGAGCCATCCAGAGTTGGTTGGAAGATGAGCAGTTATATAAATGCTTTAAATAAGTAAAATAAATATTGAATATTAGTTCTGTTAAAGTCAATGAACTTACTTAGTAAACATACAGTAAATTGCACACAAAATAATGCAGTATTACTAAGAAACATGTTGATGGTTCATAGATGGACAATGAAACGTTCCTATGAAAAAACACACAAAAAATATTTCTATTTTTTGTATGTGCCATCATAAATAAGTACATTAGAAGCATAGACTTTTTCAGTTATTATTCACGAAACAGTGAAGACAAATTCAGGTGGTACCTAGCATTAAGTAGATGCTAGGTACCACCTGAATTTGTGGATACTTCTGATGATCCTAAATACTTTTTGGGGTTGTAATCAAAAGTAATGAACAGATTTAGGGGTGATCATATAATTTTCTCAGCAGTCTAGAAGGGAATTATTGTTGCCTTCTTCCAGAAACAAATCATTACGAACAATGATTTATTGAAAGTTGCTTTCCACACCCCATTTTACAAATGCAAATTGGTTATTTAATAGCTCTAATTATATTCAGAAACATCTCTAATAAGATCGTTAGTTTCATCTCCAGTTTTCTTTTGTTCGTGGCATCCATCAAATTGCTGGTAAAGCCTCATATTTATAAGGCCTTAATACTTTCTAATATGCTGTCACACTACTGAAATCTGCAATGCAGTTTGAGAGCAGTTTCTGCACAGATGTTAAGAAAATGAGCCATGACCTAGAAATTCCCTGATGTAAATATCCCATTCAAAATTCATGGGATGGTCTACAGCAAAGAATACTTCAATATCAACTCTTTCCTTCTCTGTAACAAGAGATCTATGATCCATAATAAAGAATTACTCAATATGAATTACAACTAAATTAGACTCAATTAATTGTGTTACACTTTTCCACTAAAATCAATAGAAAAGATACTCATGATTTAGCAAATCTGATAGATTTCACTGGGAATTAAGTGCATTTAGCTTGGCCTGGAATCATCTGAATGTCTATGAAATATTTTGAAAAATCAAAAACATAAATTCCAGTTGTCCAACATGAGACCTGGAACAGCTTTCAAAGAAAAAAAAGTACTTCTTGAAATCCTAAAACCTGTTTTGACTGAAACCTTTCTTAGATATGGGAAACAAGTTAGAATAGCCAATATGGCAGAGGATTGATGATGTTCAATTAGGAGAGGGAAAAGTATGTCTGCCAATTGGGAGACTAAGTCAATTTCTCTTTCCCAACAAAACCTACCTCATAAAGTTGTGATGGTGGGGAAACATAGAAGGGAATAATAAATATGCTTCCTTGAGATATTGTATTACTTCCTTGAGTGATATATCTGATACATACATTTTGGTTCTAAATATCATTATCAGGAAATCCAAACATAATTCCTGACCAGATTCCTACCTATATAAATAAGTATCATTTCATGCAACAGAATATTATCAGTTGTTAACTAATGGTTTTCTAATATAATAAGAATTAGATAGTAGGTAGCCATGCTTCCTTCCTTCCTTCCTTCCTTCCTTCCTTCCTTCCTTCCTTCCTTCCTTCCTTCTTTCTTTCTTTCTTTCTTTCTTTCTTTCTTTCTTTCTTTCTTTCTTTCTTTCTTTCTTTCTTTCTTTCTTTCTTTCTTTCTTTTGACTGAATAATATGAAAACAATCACACAATTTCTTAAGGCAAGTTCTGCCGCATTCTTAAATAGATTCATTAACCATTAGGTGATAATGAACTGATTGCTGAACAATTAATGGTGGATTTAAAATTGCCAGGAATTTAAAATTAAGGATTATTAATTAAAATTAAAGAATATTTAAAACAAAATAAGAAATTCAGGAAAAGAGGTAAAACATTTGAATTGCTATACAACAATTAGAGCAAAGATAGTAATCTTTCCTTTATACTAGAAGATAGAAGAATTCTATCACTTGGGCGATGGAAATCTCATTGAGGAGTGGGAACATGAATGGGAACAGTATCATTGACAATCTGGTGCATATATGTGTTGAAAATATTTCAGTCAACTGAAAGAGTGCAAAATGTAAACACTAGTTTACTTGAGGACATTCCAGCTTGTGCAAGCATGTAGATAAAAATAACAATGTTAGCCTTGGGGATATACACCTCCATGACACAAAGCATTGTGAAATTAGTTTCTGAATTATGTCCCAGTTCTGTAGTACTGCCCTCTACAAAAACTCATCTATGGAGATAGTTCACAGGATAAGTTTTATTTTCATTTTTTTAAACAGACCTGCTTTTCAGCTGAGCTGCATGCAAACCACAATCTATCAAAAGTTTTATAAACAAGAAAATATAAAAACATTTATAAATGACAACATTAAATGGTCTCAGAAAACAGATGATCTAATACAGTGCCTATTCCATTTCTACCTATGATATTAAGTTAATCCAACTGCACAAGAATCTCTCGTGTACTTTAGTTTTGCAATCACTGTATGAATAGATGACATACAACTCAAGACCAAGACTTAAACAGCACTGTAAATGACTAATGGGTATATCAATAATTATTTTAAAAGATCAATATTCACTCACTCTTCTGTACACTGTTGTTCATTTAAAACCTGATTTCTATAAAGCCCTATTTGGTTTTGGGGGGGGAAACAGCCCAGTATAAAATTATATATTAGGTATAAAAAATCAATATTTTATCACTGATACAAAAGATGTGGGTGTCAAGTGTATTGGAAAACAAATTATGTAATGCAGAATGCCTTGTCTGTGCAAAAAGAAAGCACACAAATATATGTGCACTTATTTCAGAGGAGACATGCAGAGTTGCAATAGTGGGTTAAATCCTGTGGATTTAGTGGACCTTACTTTTGAATGACACAGCAGGTAGAATCACTTGGCTAACTCTGATTGATCCCCAGAAAGCTAAGCAGGATCAGATTTGTTTCACAGAAGGGGTGTCAAACTGCTGGCCCACGGGCTGGTTTCATCATACCAAAGCCACGCCCACCCCATTCCCAACAATGCAAAAAGAGTTGCGATACATCGCAACATATCACGTGACGTGGCAAGTTTAACACTCATGGTCTAAAGCCATACCATGATTTATTTGTGTTAATCCAACATCCCTTTGGGTAACATTCCTCCAAACAACCTTAGACAATTTGTGATTAGAACAGGTTCTTCTTTGTACCTATCCTATTTACTTAACCAGCTGTGCTGCTCTACATCCCAGTTCACATTAATCCCTACTGTCACAGCCCGGCCACAGAACGCAGCACACACACACACACAGCTGACAGCAGGAACGGGTGACAACCAAGGATCGCTTTATTCAGCTTCCAATGAGGATAAAGTCAGTGTTGGCAATATCATCCTCCCAATGCTCTTTTATAGCCTGCATACATAGTAACCACACACCCCTTACACAAACTAAAATCTGGCCCCATGCCTATAACTCACCCCTCCCCCTGTGTTCCTCGTGCGCTCACTTCTCCATCCGTCCTCCCCGGCATGCTGCCTCCCATGCCCATACCTCTGAGATGCTCCCCTCACCTCCCATGGCCACGCCAACCACTCCCCAGCCCAGGATCATTCCACCTTGTCCAGGGAATCCCCAAACCTCACCACCAGGCCAAGCCGGCAGGACCAGCAAGAATACTGCACCGGCTGTAGCGGCCGAGGCATCAGCCAACCAGTCCACGGCTGCCGGTCTTCCTAGGTCCGGCTCTTGGGTGGCAACGGGCTGCATCTCCAACCGGGAAGCAATTCGTCCAATGGAGTCCCTCACCGGTGAGCTTGCAGCGTTACTTGGCCTGTCTACCCGGCTGCCTGTGGGGCTTGCTGGAACGTCCGTCTGCGCAGGCGTATCCAACAGCTGACAGGCGAAGACAGGCAGCTGGGTCGGCTGCAAGCCAGCGAGGCCCACTGCGGTGTCCGAATGTACAGGCCCGGTCCCGGGCAATAGGATGCCTGCAGGGCCTTGTGTGGAGTCCGGTGGCTGGAAAGTGTTGGGAGGCAATTCAGTCCATCGGGTGTTGGCCAGGCCCTCCGAGAAGTCGGCCTGCACTGAACTGGCCTGCGTCTGGATACTGGATGCAGATAAGACAAGGGTGCCCCCCTTGTAGTGTCGAGCCCAAGGGGCTCGACAGGCAGATCCCCCTACCAAGGGTCCACCTGGAAGACAAGAGGTGATAGGTGAGTCATTGTCCACCTGGGCCAAAGTTTCCACCTGCCTCCCACCTGGATTCCCTGGATGTCTTCGGTGGAATGCCCAGACCAGACGTGGTGCTTGAACGTCCACCTCCATTACCCATGAAGCTTCCGTCATGGGATACCCCTTCCACAGCAGCAGATATTGTAGCTTCCCCCTTCGCACCCTTGAGTCAAGGACTTCCTGCACCTCATAATGGTCTGTATGCACAGGTCCAGGGACCCCCTTCCCTGGGACCCGAGGCACCGCCTTAGTGGGCTTCAGCAGACTGCTATGAAACACCGGATAGATCCTTCCCAGGAACTTTGGCAGCCGAAGGTGCACCATTACAGGATTGATTACCTGGATCACCCAGAACGGGCCTATAAACTTGGGGCCAAGCTTTTTACTCGGCACCCATAGCCGAAGGTACTTGGTGGAAAAGTAGACCAGGTCCCCCACCTTGGGAGGTTCAAAGGGCTTTTGTTTCCTATCCACCTGGTCCTTACCCATGACCACAGCCCTCTCTAAGGCCTCCTTGGCCGTTTTCCACGTTTCCCCTAGTTGTTCCATCCACTCCCTGGGCTGGCACGGAAGGGGTTTTCCTTGGTCGTACTCAGGGATAGGAACAAACTCATAACCCGATACCAACTGAAAAGGAGAGAGTCTTGTACTGCTGTGGACCGCATTATTGTGTGCCTCCTCAGCAAAAGCCAACAGCTCCACCCAATTCATTTGTTGGTACGATATGTAGCACCGCAGGTACCACCCAACCGTGGTGTTTGCCCACTCTGCTGCCCCATTGGTACAGGGGTGGTATGCTAAGCTAAGACCCTGGGAGGAACCGATGTACTGGATGAACTCCCTCCAGAACCGGGAAGTGAACTGCACTCCTCGGTCAGAGATAATACATCGGGGTACCCCATGCAGTCAATAGATGTGTGTGACAAACATCCAGGCTAACCACCTGGCTGACGGCAGACCTTTGCAAGGCACAAAATGAGCCTGTTTGGAGAAGAGGTCCACAACCGTCCACATGACATTGTACCCATGACTCTCCGGCAGTTCAGCAATGAAATCCATGGCAATATCCTGCCAGGGCCTTGTGGGTTCGGCTACCAGCTGGAGGAGTCCTAGCGGCTTCCCTACACGAGGCTTTGCATTCACACAAACATGGCAGTTCCGTACATATTCCTCGATGTCCTTCTTCATATGTGGCCACCAGAATTGCCGACACACCAAATGCAATGTCTTTAGGAAACCAAAGTGCTCAGCCTGCCTGGCATTGTGGCACTGGTATAACACATGGGGTCTCACGGTCAGAGGGACATACAGTTTGTCCCCATGCCAAGCCAGTCCATCTCTTGCAGTCAGGACGTGTGGGTTGTTCCGTAACCACTCATCTCCTTTGATGGCCTCCCTCAAGGCGTGGAGTAGATCGTCTGTTGCTCCCCAGACTTTGTCCCCATCTGTCCCCGGATGGCGGGGGGACACAAGTGCTTGCACCACCTCCTCCCTCTTACTGTCATATTGTGGCAAGCATGATAGTGCGTCTGCCAAAAAATTCTTCTTTGCCTGTAAGGGAACCATACTTGGCTCAGCCCTGAATGCGGCAATATGGATGCCAATGGTGGCTAAATGGTAGGAGACAGCTGCTGCTTAGCCAAAATGAACAGTCCAGAATTGCTTCTCGAACTTGAGAGCAATCTGCTCAACCTAAGCCTATTAGACCTTTACCTCTTCTCTAAGAAAGAGGAAGAATATAATAATTAATCTGAACCAGACTGAACTGATCACACAATCCACTTGTGTTAATACTTTTTTGAGAGATTCTAGGGCTAAAGCATAGACTGGGAAATTGAAAACAACAACTGGAAGAAGGCAATGCTGTTTAGAATACTACATGGATAGATATATGAAGTCATCAGACAAAAACACAACTTGTTTGGGAAAATGTTTGCACTTAAGAATAACTGGGCCTTCTATATAACCCTCTCCTACGTTGCAATATGATAAAAGATTTAAGTATACAGTTATAGAAAGTTATATCAGGAAGCAGTAGATTTATAAACAAATCTACAATTGGAGGAGACAACTAATTGAAGCTTTATTTGTGAGTTTTTCATCAAGTCTGAGCAATATGACTTGTATCTCCAATGTTACACTATAGGGCAGGGTGTCAAAGTCCCAATGTCACATGATGTGTCACAACACATTGTGACTTTTTTTCCATTGTCGGCAATGGGGTGGGTGCAGTTTCACCATGACGCATCCGGTCTGTGGGCTGGCAGCTTGACACCCCTGCTATAGGGTATTCCATTCTAACTTATATATTTACTTTTTCTGTTAATATTTATTCACACATATGAAGCTTTTGCATTTGCTAAGCAACTAGGAAATAAATATAAAAGTAATATTCTACCCCAAATGAGAAAACATCAAAATCCTTCTTCAGCCATTCACAAGATACCATGATCTCAATATGTGAGAAACACAAGAAACAGAGTTTTAATTGTTTGGAGAAGATGCAGTAGCTTGGGCAAATCTGGGATACACATTTTGATATACTCTTTGATATATATTTCATTTTCAAATATAATTTGATCCACAATTCCCTCTCTTTTAAAGGTGTGTGTGTGTGTGTGTGTGTGTGTGTATGCATGTTCCAGTGTTTTGTTTTTGTTCATTCATAAACTTATTTATTATATTGTTGGGGAGCATAGATAGTACATTGTTATTTTGATACAGTAGCATTTGTACAGTATTGACTAAAGAATATTAATACTGTGATGTTTAAAGAATATTAATACTGTGATGTTTATATAATTTAGATTATTAAAGATAAAAAAGACAGAATAGTAATATTACTATTATGATTTAAAATGTGAATATAAATAAGCATACAATTTTTATTTCAGAACTGAATATAACATTAAAAAACTGCTGCAGATTGCTTCAAAGTTTTTATTATACAATAAAGGCTTCTGTCTTAAATTTATATTATTAGTAGTTAATATTAAAGTCCCCACTGTTTTGTTACTTAATCTTATTTGTTCAAATTAAAAATATCAACAAAGCTAATTTAATGATTAAAATCAATTCAAAAGGAAGAAGGGCTAAAAAAGGATTATTCAGTTTCTAACTTTCCTGCTTTTGTGCTTGTCCTTTTTTAAAATCTATGACTGATGGATTTTGTTACTACTTTTCCCTCAACTCTCTGTGTTGAAGTCATTAGTGGACTATAATAATGCTGAGTCTCCCTCCCCTTCCTTCCTTCTAGCTGAGTTTAGCAAATCACCTACCATTTGACAGATTTTCAAATCACAAATTGATTTATATTATCCAAGCATTTCTCTCATTTTCATCTGGGGAAAAAGCTCTGGGAGAGAGCTGATGTTATTTTTCAGTAATCAGTTGACATATACTACACATTAGAGTGTCTGAAACAGCAGAACAAACAAGGTCCATTGAATGCATCATAAATTAATTAAAAGAATATAGGGATATTTGGCTTTATGCAACATTACAACAGTTTTTGTTCATCACCATTCTTAAACAAATGTGGATTCAATAAATGACTTTTTAACTTTGGTTATTAAGTTAGAGGTGCATTTAATTTTAATCTTAGGCCAAATTTTTCCTGCAGTTGTGAAGTTCTTTACTCCTTGCAGAAAATTTCTTTCTTGTGTGTTTTGTGAGCTCTTTTTTCTCAAGAAATGACCAACAGCCATGGAAAGATCCATGGAGCCTAAGTTTGCTACCAGAAAAAAATGCAAGAAGATGTCCTATTCTTTACGAAGCTTCTTCTGATATCAGGATAAATGAGAAGAAGACGAAATGGAATGGGACAATGTACCTGTGATGACCCAGGGCCCCGTATGGAGGCAAAGCAGTAGGCTGGCAAGAGAAACAGTCCTTTAATAACTGCCAATGTTCCCCAAAGACTCCCACATATGCTGGCAAGCCTTCAACCAAAACACACACACACATGTTTGGTTCAGCTTCCTTTGGCTGGAGGCAATTTCAATACAGCCGGAGAAGTATTCAATCTCCTCATGGCCAGACAGATAACAAGAAAACAAAACAGAAACTTAATGACTCCTTTTAAATCTTAGCTTGCCTGCAGTCTGCAAGGAGAGACTCAGAAATGCAGTCTGCGGTCGTAAAGCAGGAAACCAGCCAATCCGGTATTCAAGATGTCCAGGTTAAACAAAGACAGGAGCACAACTCACAACTGTCTCAAGATACCCCATTTGTTCCTGGCAAGTGTCACACCCCATAGTGTCTCCTTAAATCTTAATCCCCAGGTGTGTCTTGTGGAGTGAGGCAGGATGCTTTCCTCCCGAGCAATTGAGTCTGCCTACATTGTTTTCTCCTCCTCTCTGCTCTCCTTGCTCTAGGATCAGGTGGTGGTGGGCCTTGCTCCTTGCCTGAACTCTGCCTCCCCTGTTCCAAATCTGAAGGGCCCTGGCCTGTCTCAACCTGCTCTTCCCCACAGTCCTCCGAAGCCACAGACACCTCCTCTTGGGCCTCAGCAGTGTCCTGCTCCAGCTCCCTGTCCTCCTCGGATTCAGGATCGGATGGAGGCACAACAGTACCGTGGGACTTGGGGGTCACAGTGGGTTGGCTGGGGCAGGTGTGTGTGTGATGAAGTGGCTGTGGCAATGTGGCTATGGCCAGTTGTCTTAGACCAGGCATGTCAAACCGCTGGCCCGTGGGCCGGACACATCATACGGAAGCCGCACCCACCCCATTGCCGGCAATGGCAAAACTGTCCCGATACATTGTGCAACATCATTGTGAGTTTGACATGTCTGTCTTAGACCCAAAAAGGAATTGCTGGCCCTCTCCATATTCATGAGCACAGGGTTAGGGTTATAGGAATAACCAGGATATTCTTTCCATAACAAGGAGAAGGAGGAGGAGGGGGAGGAGAATTGTGTGCTGCTAGAAACAAGTCTTTGTGTGCAGTTGTCTGCAGTATTCATTTTTCCTATTCTTCTCCACAATGAAAATATAAGCACAAACAACTTAGTGAAAAGTGTCTGCTTTTTATCTGTTTCTTTTCTTGAGTTTTTAATTACATAAATGAGATTCTGTTGTGCAAATTTTGCATAAATAATCCAGGCCTTGGTTGTGAAAATATACTGCTTTGAAACTAAAGACAAATAATACTTTTATTCCAAATATGTCTTGATTTGGAAAGAGTGAATAAGGCAAATATTACAGGTAGTCCTCGACTTACAACAGTTCATTTAGTGACCATTCAAAGTTACAAAGGCACCGAAAAAAGTGACTTATGACCATTTTTCTCACTTATGACCATCTCCATGGTCACATGAAGAAAAATTCAGATGCTTGGCAACTGACTCATATTTATGACAGTTGTAGTGTCCTGAGTCATGTGATCATCTTTTTCAACCTTCCGACAAGCAAAGTCAATGGGGAAGCCAGATTCACTTAACAGTGTTACTAAGTTAAGAACTGCAGAGATTCACTTAATAATTTTGGCAAGAAAGGTCATAAAATGCGACAAAATTCACTTAAGAAATGTCTCACTTAGCAACAGAAATTTGGGGCTTAATTGTGGTCATAAGTCAAGGACTACAGTACCTGTACTTGCTGTTAAATATTTATCGTTTTTAAGAAAAATGAACAAAGCTACTAGAAATTTCTCTCAAATATTGTTGCTTTTGTAAAGAAGATGCTAGTTTTATTTTTTTTGCTGAAGCAATATGTCTGTTGTAGGATAACTTGGAGGTTATTGAGTTATCATTTGCTTATTCCTATTTTTGTCTGCCTTCAGAGAAGTGCTGAAGAAATATTTAACATTAATTGAGGCAAAATATCCTTGAAAATGTATTAGCGTGCTCTAAGGAATTAACCATCTTGGCTTTTTAATTTCAGCAAAACTGATGCAGGTTTCATTTTCTCTGCACCATAGGCTATAGGTAAAGACACCTTTTTCCCCAAAATGAAATCTGAAATGGTCTAACTGAATGTTGTTGTCTTTTTAAATACAAAACTGCATCAAATTATCCTTTCTTCGAATCTTGAATCTCCAACTGATTCTTACACCCAGAACAAAATGTTTTGCACAATTTCATTTCATTTTTTCCTCCTTTCTAGTATCTATATGCACAGATAACCCACATAGGCAAACTGGAAATGCATTCATTACCAAAAACCTACATATTTATTTTTACTAGTCTGCATCATCACAATAAACCTGATAAAGTAATGCCATTTTACACCTAATATTGTCCATTAGAAGCAAAAAACAACAACCCAGCATGTTTATTCAGAATTATATTATTTTTAATTCAATGGCATTGACTCCCTTATACACATCCTTGGCATTGCAGTTATAAAAACTTAATAGTTGGTCAGGGATCTGAGGCATTATTTTGCTTATCATTCTTACTCTAGGGGAGGAAATTACTGTTCTTTCGTGTCATTTAATTAATGCCTCCTTCTGTTATAGCACAACACAAATTGAAGAAGTAATAAATATTATAAAGCCTGATTTTGCATACATGCATTTTGTTTCACTCCCCCAAATGAAAGCACCAGACACAGAATTAAAGGTTTAAAGGAAAGGGGGGAGGGAGAGCACAGCTTGATGAATGGAATTGCATAAGATAGTAGGTATATTGGAAGAGGATAAAGTCATGTTTAGCTGCCCAGAAGTTATAAGACTGTTTGCCAAAGTATAAAAACTGAGTGACTGATGGCCATCACTATACCCATTGGGCCTGGGTAGCTCACAACTTCTTCTGCATGCATGGCAGCTTTATCAAACATACCCACAGGGCTAACAAGTTGAGGGATATCCTAGCTCACATGTGTTTTTCTTAGGGATGAAGGTGATGCACAGTTTCTAGAGTTGGGTAGGAAAGCCACTGCTGGTCTTGGGTCCATGGGAAATGGTCAAGTCTGCTCTCCAACCACTTTGGGGAATGGGTGTCTGGTATTTCTATTTGTAGTGATTCTATGAAGGATATTTTCTACTTAGATGGAATTCAATGTGCTTTCCAAAGAAACACCAATCCTAACATATGTTATGATATTTGGTTTCTGATTTGTGGTTAATCCTACTTTCTAGGATCTCGTTATTGCTTACCCTCATGTTTGCCTCACTGATGAGAGAAGGGAAGAAATACAACTTCTATTCTCCATTAACAAACAATATAACATTACAGTATGCCTAGATAAAAGTTCTGGAACAGCATGGACTACTTTTTTGCACAGATCACAGCAGTGCCAAAGTATGTTACCTTTTCTCTTCATTGGATACATTTTAAAAAACAATAGGCAGAAAGTGATATGGATCAAGATCGCAGAAGTAGATCATATAGTGTAATCATGTAGTGTGCATGCCAGGTGATTTTTTTTTTAAAAAAATTCTACAAGATTCAAGCCAAAACTCTCAGAAGTCTAAGAAATACAGAAAAACATTTATTTGCTGGGGCTGGTTGCTCAAGCAGATTTCTTCACATCTCATGTTTTATTTGAAAAAAATATTGCAAAAAAGTTAGATGGATACTACTTCAACTTTAATTTGATAATGCAAACCACAGTTCATGGTAATTGTAGACCTATAGAAAGATGGACATCCAGAAGGAACCATTGAGAATTAAATGAGTTTAGAATACACTGATGTTTAAAAGGGAAGATCCTAGGAAAGCAAAAAATATTTGCTCTAGTATTTACTTAGCAGAATCCCATCTGTAAAGCAGCACACACCAAGAAGTAAATCAGATCTACTTCTTAATCAAGAAGCAACTCAATTTTCAAGAAAAGCATATAATATTTTCCCAAGAAAAGAAATGTATTTTATTTTAACTCCATAAAGAAAGCTCTCATACTTCAGAAAGCACCTTTGTCACCTATCCATATTTCAGCTTCAGTAGCAAGGATAGGTAGGTGGAAGGAAAGTGTCAGTTGGCAGAGATCCATCTCAATGAGGCACTTTTCTCCTGCAAAGGTGAGTCATTTTACCTTGACAACAGAATTCTCCCAAAAGATGGATTGCTGTCCTTTAACTAAATGCTAAAGTGGAGATGATGTAACTCAGTTGTTTGCCCTACTCTAAGGAAAGGACCTTGGCACACCTAGCACACATGCTGTTTTATGATGCTATAGAGAAGCCAGCTTCTCTTCCTTGATAGAGCTCTCCAAGAAATGTTGTCTCTTCAATCATTGATTCATAGAAGGGAAGAGCTTTTTCAAAGTTCTGCACAGCATTAATAGGAAGCAGAAATAATGGACAGTCTTAAGAACTCAAGAAAATAAAGAGCTGTCACCATGCATGGTGAAATAAAAATATTTCAAAGCACCTGAAACTTCCTCAGCCATTCTCTTTTAGGATATTCTATGAGCCATTTTAAGAAACATGGTTTCTTGATAAATACAAGCTGCATGCCAGTTAAAACATACAATCTACAATCTAGCATCCACTAGGAAAAAAATCCAGAATAAAATCCAGAACTAAATTAAACACATGCTAAACACAGAAGTAAGTACTCCAGAATGGCTTTTAAATACACTTATCAGTCGGAAACAGATACTTATCAAGCAATGTTGGGATGTCTAACATGTAACAATCTCCATGTCAAACATCCGCGACAAGATGGCATCACATAATTTCAGTAAATCTTTACTTTCTTAGGTGCTAGAACTCCATCCATCATCAACCTCTGTTTTAGATGGCTTGACAAAACAATCTCAACTAGAATGAAAAAACTCTATGAGATATTTTGGAGAGACAAAACATCATTTTTTATTTCATTCATTTTCTAACTAATCTAATAGTAGCTAATATGTGAGCTTGGGCAGGAGAGACCCACACAGAAGTATCCACTTGACCACAAAGCTCATGCCAATCAGTCTCTTTCAATGCAAACCACTTGATGCAGCCATTTGCTTCCTTTATCATTATATGGTAGGTCCATTCATAAGTTAACTTTGTCCATCTGTAATCCTCAATAATTTTGTTTTCTAAAATATTCTTTTTTTTCTCCATGGGGATGTCAGGTCTGTTACATAGATTGATTATTAGAATAATTTTAATACAATGTTTTTCTATAAATACATTATCCATTTATGCATTATATCCTTCTTGTAATTTCAATTCATTTTATTTTTCTCTTTCTCTTCATAATTTATAAGCCAACCATTTTCCTTAATTTATTTGCAAATTTGAATTCAAATTCACTGAGATATCCCAGGAAGATTTCTCTGTTTAACAAATCCAGAATTTATTCTATAAATGTTATCAATTTCATTTCCATATCTTCCTACTCTAGATCCCCCAAAAATGCCAAAACATGAATAAGCTTCTGCCTAATATTTTCATCTGAAATCTCTGGAATAGTATTAAATATCAAGCAAAATTCTTGTTTCAGTTTTAGCAAAGCTAAATTATCTAATGCTGCTTTCAACTCTATGCCTTGGAGTTCTGAAATTTTCTAAAATTTCCATCTTATCATTATTTTTTTATATTTCTCCAAATACTTTAGCAATATCTACTTTAATTACCTGTCATCATCACCATCATTATCATCATCATCATAAAGTTGGAAGGGACCTTGGAGGTCATCTAGTCCAACCCCCTGCTCAGGCAAGAAACCCTATACCATTTCAGACAAAAGGCTGTCCAGTCTCTTCTTTAAAACTTCCAGTGTTGGAGCATTCACAGCTTCTGAAGGCAGGTTGTTACACTGGTTAATTGTTCTAACTGTCAGGAAGTTTCTCCTTAGTTCTAGGTTGCTTCTCTCCTTGACTAATTTCCATCTGTTGCTTCTTGTCCTGCCTTCAGGTGCTTTGGAGAATAGCTTGACTCTTCTTTTTGGCAACCCCTGAGATATTGGAACACTGCTATCATGTCACACACACCCTCACCCTTCTCTTCATTAAACTAAACATACCCAATTCCAGCAACTGTTCCTTATATGTTTTAGCCTCCAGTCCCCTAATCATCTTTGTTGCTCTTCTCTGTACTCTTTCTAGAGTCTCAACATCTTTTTTTACATCGTGGTGACCAAAACTGGATGCAATATTCCAGGTGTGGCCTTACCAAGGCATTGTAAAGTGGTATTAATACTTCATGTGATCTTGATTCTTTCCCTCTGTTAATGCAGCCTAGCACTGTGTTGGCTTTTTTGGCAGCTGCAACACACTGCTGGCTCATATTTAAGTGATTGTCTACTAGGACTCCAAGATCCCTCTCACAGTAACTACTACTCAGCAAGGTACCACCTATACTATACCTGTGCATTTGGTTTTTCCTGCCTAAATGTAGAACCTTACTTTTTTCACCATTGAATTTCATTTTGTTAGACAGTGCCCAGTGTTCGAGTCTGTCCAGATCCCCCTGTATCTTAAGCCTATCTTCTGGAGTATTGGCTATTCCTGCCAGCTTGGTGTCGTCTGCAAATTTGATGAATTCCCCATCTATCCCCTCATCCAAATCATTGATGAAGATGTTGAAGAGTACTGGTCCCAGAAAAGAGTTCTGGGGCACCCCACTACACACTTCCTTCCATGTAGATGCAGTTCCATTGAGGACGACATGCTGAGTATGGCCGGTCAGCCAGCTACAAATCCATCTGGTGGTGATGCTGTCTAACCCACATTTTTCTATCTTATCAAGTAGTAGGTTGTGATTTACTTTATAAAATGCCTTACTGAAGTCCAAATAAATTATATCCATAGTATTCCTCTGGTCCACTAATTTTATCACTTGTTCAAATAATGTAATAAGACTTATCTGGCATGATCTGTTTTTGACAAACCTATGTTGGCTTTTAGTAATGACTTTTTTTGCATCTAGGTGTTCAGTGATTTGTTGTTTTGTCTCAGGACTTGTTATGCAGAACCTTCGAGATAATTAACAGACATTCCTATGCCAGGCTATTCCCTTTAACTAACTTAGTAATAAATTATATCAAAGCAGTTTCATCAAAATTAAAAATAGTAAAGATGGAAGTAGCAGAGTAAAAACTAAAGACTGTCCCCTTAGCCATTGAACCCTTCTTGTCCTTCCTGAGTGTTTTTGCCAATAAATCTTACCACTTTAAACCAAAGTCTCTTTAGACTATCTGTAGTTTCTCAAAAGAAAGTTTAATTCACTGCAACAAGCCTTATCTTTGCTGCAAAAGGAAATCTTTCTTCAGATGTAGTTGATTACTTTTTAAAGATCAAGAGATGGGGAGAACAAGGCTATAAAATCCACAGGGGTTGCAGTTAGGAGCATGGATCCCCAGATTTTGAGCAGCTTGACATTTTCATTTCTGCAGCTGCTGTACAGAATCCATATGATTAATCTCTCAATCTTCCTTTGATCCCAGGAAGTCAGCAGAAATCACCTCACAGCTGAAAGGTTGCAGTGACTCTCCTTGCTTTGGAGATCAACTGCCATTCCCCACCTGAAGCCCTCCTTTGTAAAGTTTTGAGGGAATGGGTTGTTACATTAAAAAAAATGTTGACAATGGTTGGTCCAATATCAATTATTATCTTCATGTTTTCTTTTCTTTTTTTCCTCTTTTTTCTATGTAAACAAAATGGAAAAGCATCTTAGCGGTCTAGGGAATGTTAACATTTTGAAAAGAAAAGGCAAGAGTCCAATTTTCAATATTAGTGTCTAGTTATATATACAATTTTTGCTCTTTTTACTAAGGAGGAATTTTTCTAATATTCAAGAGGATCTCATAGGAGCAATAGGTGGATGTTATAAAAAAGAATAAAGACAAACTTCATGCTATGAATGAAAAATAACTAAAGTAAAAAATCCCATTTTCATAAACTACAATATTTTACTGTTGTATTTCTTTATCATGTAGGCTCCAAATTGTTTTCTTTTGTCTGTGTAAATAGTTGGAGACTCTCAATCATAAACAGAGCATCTAGCAAGAATTGATTCCCCACTGCTGAAAAAAATATTTTCTGATAGAGATAGTAATATTTATTCATATTCTTATATGCCCAAGATTCAGATGTATACACAATATAATCTTACAGTGTTCAAACAGAGATCCTTTTAAAGTTTAAAATAAGTACACAATGGATGCTTAAAGTATCATGATATGTGATGTATATTTTCTTTTTTATGAGTAAATAATGTACTCCAGAATAAATAAGGTCAGTTTTTCAGCATTATCATTCAAATATATGTATCTGATAACATAAAGAAACCTTTATGATTTTACAAGCCTTCAGATAGTTTCAGGAAAACATACTCAAGAGCTCAAGATGTAAGTATGCTAATCCTAAGAAGTAATCATATTAAAAATGAAAATGTACTAGATCATATATATGCTCCTTAAGGTGGACAAATGGAAAGAATTTATATGGTCACCAAGGCACTTCCAAGTCTTTATGATCTTATAGACATAATTTCACATTTTTTTGTAACTAACAAACCACTGTGATATAAATAGAAAACAAACTCTACCCCTTCCTAGCACTGTTGATGTTACCAAGTTTGATAATGAAATATACACAAGAAAATAACCAAGTTCAAAGAGCACAAGAATTTCACAATTATTAGTAACTGACGGTGTTGATGGTGTTGTTTAAGATGGGGAAAGACATACTCTCTATGACAGAGAATTTTGAATACCTGACTTTTAAAAACTATGTTCTGATTGGGAGGGAGTGTGTTTTGAATGGGGGCTGTGTTCTGATTGGGTGGGGATGTGTATATATATATATATATATATATATATATATATATATATATATATATATATATATATATATATATATATATATATATATATATATATATATATATATATATATATATATATATATATATATATATATATAAATGAAAAATTCATTTTAGGAGATTGTAGATGCTTTACTTGCCTTTGTAGGTCAAAGTTCCTTGTCAAATCAGATTGTTACCAGTCCACACATCCAGACTGGTTGTAATGTGTTGGTCTAATATCACTGTATTTCATGTGCTTTTTGTTAACCACTCAACAGCAGCCATAGTGGAGACATTGTAAAATCAACATATGCCAATGAACCCAGGAACAAATAGTGGATTGGGTTTGGCTGGGGACAAATCAGGAAAGCAGGGGAGACTCAGCATTAGCCTAATAAATAACTGGACAGAAATACACAGAATCTAAGAGTGGGCAGCATACAAATTCGGCATATAAATAAAATAAATAAAATATTTGCAAGAAACCATTCAGATTATTGACTGAAAAACAAACAGCAAAGAAAGAACTGCCTGGCCCATAGCCATAGCTTATAACTCTCAGAATTTTTAGAGTAAGGATTAAACCGTACAGAATTTATCTCTGTCCATCTAGAAACAGTTTGCTCCATAGTTCTTTAGGATCCCAGGAATCAAGCAGAGTTTTGCCAGGTATTTGTACTGACTGTTTGAACAGATGTTGAATTGGGGGAAGGAGGAAGCTGGGGGGGAGGCAGGAGAAAGAAATGGCAATTTATAACCTGTCTGAATAAATGCATACAACATACTAAGTAATTACATATCCTTATCCCTGGCACTATCATTAACTGTAAGTCTACATTTCCCAGGGCACCACTGAGTTCTTAATACTTACACAAGTAAAAAAAGGAAATACTTAAATAAGCAAGGAAATGGGAACAATCAATCAATCAAGCTTTCATAATTTGGAGGGGGTGTGTCCAAAAACAAATACCTACTATAGAATTGTAATAATTATGTAAAAGAGCCCGCAATTCAGTTTTTTGAATCTTTCCCTATATTTTATAGTCATGTATAATGGCATAGACCACCTCTATGAGAAGTTTGATATGTAAATAAATAAATAAAATAAATAATCTGATCAGCACATCTAGGCTTTCCCCTTTCAGTTATTCAAACCAAATATACAAGTGCAGGAGAAGTCACTGGAGATTAGTAACAGTTCCAGAGATTGACATTTTATCTTTGTTGTAACTTAATTGCATAAATAGAGAAAGCAATCTATAAAAAGGTAAAGGTAAAGGTTCCCCCACACATGTGTGCTAGTTGTTTCTGACTCTAGGGGCCGGTGCTCATCTCCATTTCAGAGCCAGCCCTTGTCTGAGGACATCTCCGTGGTCATGTGGCCGGCATGACTAGATGCCAAAGGCGCACGGAACGCTGTTACCTTCCCACCGTAGTGGTCCCTATTTTTCTACTTGCATTTTTACGTGCTTTTGAACTGCTAGGTTGGCAGAAGCTGGGACGACTAACAGGCACTCACTCTGTTACACGGCACTTGAGATTCGACCCACCAAACTGCCAACCTTGTGATCGACAAGCTCAGCATCCTAACCCACTGAGCCACCGTGTCCCTTGTAAGCAATCTATAGTACTCTTTATATTCTTGGCAGGAGAAACCTTGAATATGGGACTAAGTGCTGAGATTACCCAAACTTCAGCCTGACCCATTTAACTATAGTTAGCATCTGGGGATTGTGCACACTAATCCCACCCTCTAGCCCATATGCTTCAGTAACTTAGCTCCTTGTTTTCACTGATCTGCTTCATAAAACTTAGAGTTCCAGTTGAGGACAACATGAGTTCAGCTCTCAATGAAATTTTGGGGCTTAGTACTAGAAAGCAGAAGATCAGAGAAGGTAAAATGAACAGTTTCCTAGATGCAGGAGGGAAGATCAGCTAAGTTTTGGTTGTTTTGTTTTGTTTGTTTTTTGTTTTCACCTTAACTGTCTATACATACATGTCACCAAGGAAATAAACCAGATCTTCGCATTCTCCTAAGTTAAAGAAGCATGTGGGCTAGCAGGCCTCACTGATTTCTTCAATCAATCACATTACGGAAAACAGAAATGCCAGTAGGATTGTCCTCAGTGTTGCTTCTTTTGAAACAAGCCAGTTACATGATATCAAATATTCATTTATTTCTTGGATCCCATTGCTGTTTGCTGAAAAATGGCAAAAGAACACTTATATTAGTAGGAAATAACCAACGGAAGCTTCATTGAGAAGAATGATGGCATCTTATAATAGATGCAATTTATATACAAGGGATATTAGTGGCTTTCAGTACAATTCTCCTATGCAGAAAAAAGAGAAACATTGATAGGTTTTGGGATGTTCATGGATGCCACATGTGTGATTGGCATTCAGATTTCAGTGGTGTATCAATAATGATGGCCAACATGGGCCCCTCTCAAGCCCCACATTGAGATGAAACTACAAAGGATTGCTAGATTCATATAGTGATGTTCTGTCTATAAATGCAGGATCATCTTGTTTAATAAATTCTGCTTGTACTATTATGATTGTAGAAACATTTTGTTTCAGTTCAGTGGGATTGAACATAACAGTCACAAAATACATTTATTTTTGATGGCCTCCTGTCGCTTTTAATGACACTTAATCCATAGAGTGGAAAGATCTTGGGGTGAATTTTAGATGTGAGACTTGTGTGCACAGCATGGGAAACTGTTTTTGCCCTCTCAGAGGTGTTTTGGCTAAACTGTGTGGTTTCAGTTAAGAACCATATTTTTTAACATGGCATTGAGAAAAAAAGAGCTGTGTGTAATCCAACAGCTTGAGCTTCTCCTGCTATACTCTACTATATATATTCTGCTCTTATGCTTCACAGCTATCACATATCCATTAGCATACTAGAAGTTGTGTGGATGTATGAGAAAATATGGTAGTTACATTATTCTACTGTAATACCACTTAATTACATCGCTCTATTCTCACAGCTCTAATTGTAAAACTATTCGGGTAGTGCTCAATTTACCACCATAATGGAGTCTGTCTATTATATTTGGGGTGGGTGGGTGTTGTAATGTCAAACTGTAGCTAAACAACTGGTCATAAACTGAGCACTAGCTGTATTCTATGGCTTGAATATAATCTGGTAGACAGTGTGCAATATTCTTTATGGAATAACACACATATCACTAGCTGTGATATATCCCTTCCTTCTACAAGTTTATGGCAATGTAGCTTTTTCTCTATAAATGACTTCTTTACCTTATTTGGAGGAAAATTCCTTTCTATAAATTGCTTGGGATATTTGTATACTCACTCATACCGATAGGGTTTATAGGAATGTTATCTTGGCTTAACATGTTTCCTTTTTATCATTATTGAAACATTGATCAGATTTTCAGATGCCCTATTTTAGTTTGCTGCAGTAATTAAAATGCTGGATTGGGAGAGGGGTTATGCAGCCTTCCCTTAGGCATGGAAACTAGCTGGATGACTTGAGGCAATGAGAAAAAAAAATTGGTGCAATGTTGCCAAGGAAACTGTCCATGAAGTTGCCAGAATACCTTTAAAATACACTAAACAAAACACTTTAATTTAATCACAAATTGTACAACGTTTTGAACATGACAATATTCGAGTACTATCAGCGCTTAGCAAGTTGTCAAAAACTCGATGACTTTTAAAAAGGTGGGGAATTTGGAGTTTTATTGATTAGATTCATTTGTTGTTATGGAATATGGAAAAGCAAAAAGTTGAGGTTTGATGTTAATGCTTCATTCTACTGCCACAGAGGAAGTCGGAAGTCTGTGCCTTTTCTTTTCTTTTTCCCTTCTCCCCCTCACTTCCCCCCTCTTTTTTGCTCCCCACTCTATCCTACTGTTTGTTCTTGTATTTTTGTATTTTATTCTACAATCTAATAAAATGTTACAAACCATAAAAAAGGGAAAAAAGTAGTTTTAATTTCTTCAGTGGCAGATCCTTTGCTGAATCACTTTCCCTTTGAAGTGACAAATGTATGACGAATGTATCCATATTTATTAATATGCACCACTACCTTGGTGGTCAGATGGCTGGTCAGCCCTTCTCCCTCTCTCCCTCTCCTATTTTTCCTCCATGTCTGCTGACCTCTCCTTTCACTGCTTCTCCTTTCCCATCTGCCTGCTGGGCTCTCCTTTCACAGCCTCTTCTCAATCCCCACCGCTTTCCCTGTCATCTTTTTGTCCCTCTCTCACCAAAACTCCTCCTTTTATATCCTCTTCTCTCTCCCCCCCCTCCTTTTTTTCTTTGGTGCACCTCGAGCAGACTGCTCTCCTCAAGGCTGCTCTCTCTTTCTCCATCCCCTTCTTTTTCTCCCCGTTGTCTTTTGTTTCTTTCCCTTGCCCACCAAAACCTGCTCCTTTTATATCCTTTCCTCTCTTCTCCCTCCTTTTCTCCTTCAGTGCACCTTCAGCTACATCCTGCTTCTGGAAGTGCCAAGCCCTGACAGCCCTGTAGAAGTGCTGACCAGCTTGTAGCCATGCCCCCAGATCCTGGGGCTTCTGCCAAGCCCCAACAGCCCTGCAGCTCCAGCTGTTTGCCACCACTTCAACTCATTCCCCTCCCTCACTACACTTGTCTAGGGATGGTCACATACCACTTGCCAGATGCCAAAGTACTACCAGTGGTATGCATACCACCAGTTGAAAAGCCCTGCATTAGAATCCCTTGGTTCAGAGGCTTGATTTAGATCTAGTTTCTGAAGGGTGTGATTACAATCATTTGCTTACTTTCATTTTGGCTTTCTGTTACAAAACCATAGTTGTCTCATGTCCTGATGATTGGATTTGTGCGTTAAATTGTTCCAGCCTTGATTCAGCTTTGAGTTTGGCTGCTATTTCTGTAATTTCTCTTAGATGCTCTATTTCTCTGGTTCTGGGCTGTCTTCTGCCTTTGCCTCTCCTGTTAAAGGTTGGGCCTTCTGTTCTTTGGGCTTAGCTGAGTTACTTTACGCCTCTTGCAGGATTTTGATTTAGAGATCTGTAAAAAAAAATATGTTTGTTTGCCCTTTCCACTTCTAACTGGTGGTTCCAAGTTCAAATAGTAGTTCAGACTAACTGATCAATGTTCACTTCATTTGTACTCAAGTTTCATATCTCAAGCACATGCAGGTCATGGTTATCTGCCAACTTTTAACATTTCAATTTTTTTTCACTCTTATTCCACTTTATACCCTTCTGTTAAGCTTGAACTTTTGGTTTTATATGGCTTTTTGTTTTCCAAAAATGTGCAAACTGTAGCACATTTTGTCCTGTATTTTTTCCCATTCTTTTTTCTTCCTTTTAATTAACTTGTAGCTTTAGGATACATCTACATACCTGTCTTGTTAATTTCTTGTAACATTTCTGGCAATTACCTAGATGAAGAAATGATCTTCTAGTATCCTCATCCTTCCTGGTTATCGGAAAGAAGAATCACTCTTCTCTTTATATTCATTGATAATCATAAATATTACCATTTTAAAATTGATTACCAGCATGGCTACTACCCATGGCTACATTGTGCCTACATTTCAGATTTTTCCTTGATAATGTGTGTTTTATGGAATGAATTGGGACGATGCATCTTAAACAGATTATTAGCGGGCATAAATGCTCCAATGTGTGAGATTCAATCTGGGTTCAGTTCTTCCGGTCTTGGACATTAGCTGGAGGGATTTTACCCATTAATGATCATTGGCTCTCTATATAAAATCTTAGTTTTATAGATTGTTTTGCAGAATAAGTATATTTTTAACATGATAAGAATATTTCTATTCATTGCTGTAACTTTGAAATCAATAAAGCCAATTTGCATTGCTATCACACATGTTGGTGACTTGTTAAGTTTGTCAATATTCAGCACTTGTACGTAGCACTGCACCTAATTCCTAGACTGGGATTTCTGGCAAAGGTTATGCAGAATATATATCAGGAAAAATAATGCCTAATTGCTACACTGGATTGATATGGCCTGCTGAAGGAGCTTCCCTTTCACCCTGGTGTATAGAAATCATCCTCAATGCTGATAAAGATCCTAGTGTCACTGCCTAATTCTGAATTAAGATTTTAGAAGCTTTCACTGAAAGGAAATAAACCTCTTCTGATTTTCTGGATCAGTGACCTCCAGTCATGTGAATATAATCTGCATTCCTCTAAAGTATATCTCAGGGAGAACTCCCAACAACATTTTCTAATTTCTGCTATTCTCTGTATCAGTTACTTGGTGGTGTTTTTTTTAGCCTTCCATCTTACCAGTAGAAATGCCACCTTCACAAGCTCACAGTGTGTAATATTTTGGCCTCATTTACTGTAGAGTCTGGCTTTCGTTCAAAAATGTTTCTTCCTTCCACCATTCTTCAAGCAGTGCTTGTGACCTATTTCTGCTTAAAAAATTGTTCATCCGATAATTTCCTTACTCCTCATTCTGCCTTGCTACTTTCTCTGGTAGCAAAGGAAATAGGTGTCAGCTTATTAACAAGAATGCTACAATGAGGATTCTGCTAAACACTTCAGAGGTGAAAAGAAATAAGACAATAGTAACCTTATTCTGAAAAAAGACGCTTAAGCTCACAAATATAATCTCAGATTTGAAGAGAACTTTAGATTCCATACAGTACATCTTTAATAAATACTATATTTACAGTATGTAGCATGCAGTGTATATACAGTATTGTTATAATCAATCCCTTTATTCTTCAGTTTCAGAAACATCATTTATTTATTTATTTTATTTATTTTTATTACATTTATATCCCACCCTTCTCCGAAGACTCAGGGCGGCTTACAGGCTTAGCAGTAGCCTTCATTCTATGTATATGCCTGCATTTGAATTGCTATACAACTATTAGAGCAAAGATAGTAATCTTTCCTTTATATTAGAAGATAGAAGAATTCTATCACTTGGGCGATGGAAATCTCATTGAGGAATGGGAACATGAATGGGAACAGTATTTTATTTATTTATTTTTATTTTTTATTTTTTATTACATTTATATCCCGCCCTTCTCCGAAGACTCAGGGCGGCTTACAAGCTTAGCAGTAGCCTTCATTCTATGTATATGCCTGCTTGTTAGGGCTTTCACACACACCCCAAGCGGCATTATTACAAAGTCAGCTTAATTGCCCCCAACAATCTGGGTCCTCATTTTACCTACCTCGGAAGGATGGAAGGCTGAGTCAACCTTGAGCCTGGTGGGATGCGAACCTGCACTAATTGCAGGCAGCTGGTGTTACTTTAGGAGGCATTAGCCCTCTGCTCCACCAAGGCTCATAATCAACCTCTTCCTTTCAAGAATAGATCAACATTTTATAATTCCAGAGAAATGAACACTTTTTATGTCTTAGTCCTTTCTAAATATTTTCAAATCCTTTAAACTTCTTTAAAGTCAAAAGTCCACTGTCCACTTATTTTGTACTTTTAAAATCTTTTTTCTCCCCACTCAAGGGACTCCTTTAATAACTGACACCAACTGCCTTGCATAAAATGTTCCTGCTGTTTATCAGTTAAAAGAGGCAATCCTTCTTACCCACAGTGACATATCTAAATTCCATACTTGCTGGAATCAAATTGCCCACCTAAATCTCAGATCCTCCACAATAGCATATATAAATACTTATCATCCCCCACCATCATCAATGCTTCAGCTAGTGTAGTAGTGATAGTTTATTTACTTATGACATTTATATCCTTGATTTTTTCCCCCAGGAGCTCAAGTTGGTAAACACAATTTTCTGTCTCCCACTATATCTTTACAATGACCTTGAGAAGCAGCTAGAATGAGAAACTGTCATTTTTTCATCATTCCTTATGAGTGTGTGTGGAAACTGGAGAGTTCCCAACCATATTTCAACTATTTAAGTCCAGCACAATACTGGCTGGAGTCAGCCTTACAGTTAGAGAAAATAAAGTAGCACAGTTTGCATGGATAGCAGCAAAAGTTTGTTTGAGGATGGAGTTACATGTCATGCAATCTGTCCTAAATCCACTAAACTGACCTGCTATTATTGGATGCAGTAAGTTCAATTTTCAGTGATTAAGTAACAGGGAATTGACCACTCAGTACACAGCCACAAAGTTGCATTAAATTGCATTATATAAATGGTTTATTGTATTAAACAGAAGCTTGCATGTCCCTCATAATCTCACCAGTAAAAAGAGAACAGAAAACTTTATTTGTAAATGTGTATTTTATACAGTTAAATATAGATTGACACAAAGAACATTTTTTGCCATCAGACTAGCAAGCTAAAATAAAATTTCATATGTAATTGTTGTGCAGATTGCGTTAGCAAAAAACAAAAATAGCACATTATAGACCCAATGTATTCTTAGTTGACATCATCTAAAGAAATGGACTCTTCTTAAAATAGCTGGCATCAAAAGGCTGGCACATAGAATTAGCTCTCTTGTGTTCATAAGTATGATTTGTCTTCCAATCTCACATTGCACAAAACAAATGATGGCTTAGTTGCAGGTAGTCAGCATTTACTGAATAATTTAATAATAATAATAATAATAATAATAATAATAATAATAATAATAATAATAATAATAATAATAATAATAATAATAATAATAATAATGTTTGAAGGGACCTTGGAGGTCATCTAATCCAACCCCCTGCTCAGGCAGGAAACCCTATACCATTTCAGACAAATGGCTGTCCAGTCTCTTCTTAAAAACCTCTAGTGTTGGAGCATTCACCACCTCTGGAGGCAGGTTGTTCCACTGGTTAATTGTTCTAACAGTCAGGAAGTTTCTCCTTAGTTCTAGGTTGTTTCTCTCTTTGGTTAGTTTCCATCCATTGCTTCTTGTCTTGCCTTCAGGTGCTTTGTAGAATAGCTTGACTCCCTCTTCTTTGTGGCAACTCCTGAGATATTGTAACACTGTTATCGTGTCCCCTCTCATCCTTCTCTTCATTAAACTAGACATGCCTAATTCCAGCAACCGTTCCTTATATGTTTTAGCCTCCAGTCCCCTAATCATCTTTGTTGCTCTTCTATGTACTCTTTCTATAGTCTTATCATCTTTTTTACATCATGGTGACCAAAACTGGATACAGTATTCCAAGTGTGGCCTTACCAAAGCATTGTAAAGTGGTATTAATACTTCACATGAGCTTGATTCTATCCCTCTATTAATGTAGCCTAGCACTGTGTTGGCTTTTTTGGCAGCTGCAGCACACTGCTGGCTCATATTTAAGTGATTGTCCACTAGGACTCTGAGATCCCTCTCACAATTGGTATTATTGAGCAAGTACCACGTATTCTATACCTGTGCATTTGGTTTTTGTTGCCTAAATGTAGAACCTTACTTAAATGTTGAACATTTCATTACAGCTGTCATTTTAAGCATCTGTCTTCTATTTTAACTACTTTGATTCATCTCCTAAATAGCAGTTCCACGTCTATGGGATTTGGGCACTGGCATTTTCTAATTGTCAAAGAACTTGGTGGGAAAAGTATGATCTAATTAAAATAGCTTTCAAGTTGCAGTGTTTTTAAAGAGTGAAATCAATAAAAAGAGTTGAGTTTCTAGCAACCAGGAAATGGGAAATAATTATCATCTTACAAATGAGGTGATGGAAGAAGAGTTATCTTGATTCCTTTGCCCACAGCTGTTTTACCAGCTTCCAAAATGCTGCAGAGAAAGAGTCAAAGCACGGTATTGAATGGGATCCTGGTTACTGAGGATCCCTCCTTCCTCTTTGCCGTCAGCTTGTCTAACACATTCCATCTCAGACTTATTGATTTCTTGCAGCAGTTGTTTTTTTTTTTCATTTTTATTAAATATAACTTGTTTTTTTAATATTTTAGGAAGGAGCTGTTGTGGCACAATGGTTATTTTGCAATATTTTATTTTTTTAAATTTTATTTTAATCCCATTTATATCCCGGCCTTCTCCGAAGACTCAGGGCAGCTTACAATTTAAGCACAAACCAATGTGCTTAGCAATAGCCTTCATTCTATGTATATGCCTGCTTATTAGGGCTTTTGCCCCCCCCCCAAGCGGCATTATTACAAAGTCAGCTTATTGCCCCCAACAATCTGGGTCCTCATTGCAGGCAAACTCTGCCCACTGCCAGGAATTCGATCCTCACCAGCTCAACATTGACTCATCCTTCCATCCTTCTGAGGTGGGTAAAATGAGGAACCAGATTTTTGGGGCAATATGCTGACTCTGTAAATTGCATAGAGAGGGCTGTAAAGCACTATGAAGCAGTATATAAGTCCAAGTGTTATTGCTATTTTTCCTTCTCACTTTTTTCCTTGGTTCCAGAGACAAATCTTCATAAATGAATATAAATGTAGCATCCTAAGAAAATAGACTGGAATGGCTGGCAGCAAAAAATGGATACCAATTTATTAAACAATCTTCATAGAGAAAATGGATGTGATGTGATCCTACCTTGAGAGGCAGGATCATTCCCACATACCATTGCAATGGTGAATATGATGTGAAGCCAACATTTCAACATTTGAGAAGCAGCATTGCTTCAGGTTTAAGTATAGATTTGAAAATTTAAAAGGCTCCTCTCCGGGAGTTGGCTGTAATATAACCCAGGTACTAAACAGGTCTGCAAATGTCCGTCTATTTTAAACCAATTAGCTTTATCTACAGGATTGATATTCTGACACAGTTCAGAAGCTAAACTTAGATTTTTTTCCTTTCATTCATTCAATCTGTTTCACATTCCATATTTATTCTGTTCAACATAGGTAAGCATTTGTACATTAGCAAGATTTAATGTTTTACCTTCAAAGTTGTTGTAGGGCAGTATAGTAACATCCTGTATCAGCAGCACATTCACTTAAGGTTATAATTTTGGACAATATGTTTTTTCAAAAGTTTTGCTTCTGGAAAAATGTTTGGTGATTTTGATGTACCCCTTCAAACTGAATAAAAATATAATTTCAGAATGATTGTATCACGTAGGAATCTTGACAAATGTGAAATTAATTTTTAATTACTGTAATGCATCTAATTCATAAACTGCATGAGTTCAATATGGTTAAAAGTGTTTTGCTTCTGTTTTTCATTTGTACTCAGTGTCCAATGCATCTCACTGCAGTGTCCAACAATAATCAGCCAGCATTAATGAATTCCAATTGCCCTGATACGGTTTTTCCATTGTGGCAATGTCCTGGTGAAAACTTTCACCATGTTCATCACTGACTACTCTTAGATTTTTAGGGAGAAAGTCTAAGTATGAATGTAGAAAATGTATCTTCACTGACATGGTGCAATTGCTGCATTTCATGGTTTTGTATGCTGTATGAATTGTGAACCAGCTGAATGTACTTTGGTGCTCTATAGTTGCCAATAAAATTTTCAACAACATCCTTGAATATTTTTCAGGCAATTTTCCCTGGCCCCACTAAAAGATCTTCAAACTGCTTTTCATTGATGATGTATCTGATTTGTGGATCAACAAAAATGCCTTCCATAATCTTGGCATCAGTTATTCTTGCCTCAAATAACAAAAATTATCACCTTTCTTGTTTATCAGTTTTATAACATTATCCATCAGTCTGAGTTTTATGTGAAGCAGAAGCAAAATTACCTTTGCTGGGTTAGCAACTATTCATGTGCCATGATTTTCTGTCCTGGAACCAAATTCTATGCCATTTAATGTAACTCTCTTACACATGCACAAATCTATACTCTAGTTTTTGTATAAGAAATTGATTATAATTTATCATCTACAGTATATGTGTATGTGTGTGTGCATGTGTATGTGCATCTGCATCTGTATCTATATATCTTTCTATCATCTATATGTCCATCTTATTTAGGTTAATCTTATATCTACTCATAATTTGAAACGAATGTAGTAGAGATCACCTGCAACAGACCAAGAAACTTCAGTTTAAGGGAAACTGAATCTATTCTAAAGCACTTTTCCTTGGTCTATTTATTTTTGCTCTATGCATCCCAGAGTGCTGCCCTTTTATCTGAAGTCCACTTTTAGAAATCCTTCTGAGAACAAAGCTTACAGCTTGTTTTCCTAATCCACAAAATCTCTACTTGCGCATTGATTTACCAAATCCTCCCAATGGGAATTATTGTACTACAGCAAGCTTCTAGGCTGGAAAATGTACTTGCTGTAATACGGATGATGCTGAAATGTTTATTTGCTGAAAGAGATCGAGTAAGATCATGAAATTTTATGCATGGAGGTACTGCTTTTAAATATTGTCATTTGCTCTCTTGTTTCTTCTTCTTTTTAAATAGAGAAACCCCAGGGCTTGTAATTCTTAGAACTTGAAACATAACATTTTTTTGGTTGGAAATAAAGTTATTGATTGTATTTGCTAATTACTGTCTCTCATCTTTCAAATGAAGCAAAATGTAATGAATACCTTCCCAATTAATGACATTTGTTAATAATGGACACTCCCCATACCAGAACATGGTTTCACTGCATGTTAGAAAAGTATGAACAGACACTATATGATCATACAATCGTTCTTTCTTTGGTCAGCTGTAATAAATAATAAAGGTGAAAAACTGATGTTTAAAATTCAGTTCCAGCCTTCCAAATGACTGGTTTGTGGACATACATTCAGACAATCTGGGAGGTGGGCACTGTGGGTTGGCCATCCATGCTTAATTTGCGCTTAGCAAGCCATCTGGGAGGTGACAGCAAAAAGAAATGATGGCATCTAAAAGTTTCTCTTTAAATTGCATGGAGAAAGGAGAAAAGTACCCCCCCATCTTTCACTTTGCACCTCACTGAAGAGTACGAGAGAGAGTCAATTGTAACATCAAGGCCAACCATCAGTCCATTCAGAGGGAAAATATAAAAAAAAAAGAGTGAAGGCTGAAGCTACCCTCAGCCCCCTAAAGAAAAAGAAAGTGGAAGAAAGTAAAGAAGAAGGGTTATTTGCATTCTGCTTCTAAACAAGTCTTTTGGCGACAATGTGTAAAAAGGATTGAGAACAAGAGGATAGCATTTTTTCCCCCACTTTGCAGCTTGTAAGCTTCTTTAGTAGTTGAACATTGGGGGATGGATCTAAGAGCTTTCTAATGCAAAGCCCCATTCACTTGTTAGCTTTGTAGCCTTGTCTCTGGCCCAGAAAAAGGGTGAAAGCTGCAACAATCTAGTGACATGTATGGAATTTAATAGAACACTGAAACAGCAGATTTCCAACTATGATAGTTATTTTCTAGACTGGCCATACTGAATTCCTGCAACTGTTCTTCATATATATTTAGTCTCCAGGCCCTTAATTATCTTAGTTGCTCTTCTTTGCACTTTTTCATCAACATCTTTTTTTGTAATGTGATGGCCAAAACTGTATGCAGTATTCCAGGTGTGGTCTTACTAAAGATTTATAAAGAGGTACCAATACTTCACATGATTTTGATTTTGTGCCTTTGTTTATTCAACTAGGGATTGTATTCGCTTTTTTGGCTGCTGCTGCACACTGCTGGCTCATGTTTAAGTGATTGTCCATTAGGACTCCCTCTCACATTTACAGTTTTTGAGCCAGGTTTCACCTCATCTGTACTTGTACCTTTGTTTGTTTTTTCTTTGTTTTTTCTTTTTTTTCCTTGCTTTTCTCCACATTAAATTTCATGTTGTTGGATAGGGTCCATTGTTTAAGTCTGTCAAGTTCTATTTGGATCCTGAGCTTAGTTTCATCTGCAAATTTGATGAGTTCCCCTTCTATTCCCTCATCTAATTCATTTATAAACATATTGAAGAGTACTGGGCCTAAGACGTAACCTTGTGGTACCTCACTGCTTACTTCCCTCCATGTAGATGTAGTACTATTAAGGACTATTCATTGAGTATGGTTTGTCAGCCAGTTACAAATCTATCTGTTGGTGATGTCGTCTATCCCATATTTTTCTAGCTTACCAAAAAGTAGGTTGTGGTCTACTTTATCGAATGCCTTGCTGAAGTATACTATGTATATTATTTCACTGGTCTACTAATTTAGTCACTTTGTCAAAGAATGAAATAAGATTGTTGCATGATCTGTTTTTAACAATCCCATGTGGGCTACTTCTTATAATTTTATTTATTTGTAGATGTTCACAGATCTGTGTTTTGATTATCTTTTCCAGGATCTTCCCAGGTATTAATGTCAGGCTGATTGGTCTGTAGTTTCCTGGCTCTGTTTTTGTTTTGTTTTTTTCCTTTTCTGAAGATGGGAACTTCATCAGCTTTTTTCCAACTCTCAGGTAATTCCTGGTTTTCCAGGATTTCTGAAAGACATGCTACAATAGTTCTGAGATAACCTCTGCCAGCTCCTTCAGAACTCTGGGATGCAATCCATGAGGTCCCAGTGATTTATATTCATCAAGATCAGATAGGTGTTTCTTTCCATTTTCTTGCTTATCTTAATTTTTATTTCTAGTCTGTGTTTTACAGTTATCTTTTTGGTAGGTTGGGCTACTGTTTATTTTTGCATGAAGACTGATGCAAAGAATGATTTAAGCAGCTCTGCTTTCTTTGTACTGCCTGTTACTTCCTTGCCATCTTCTCTCTTTAGTGGACTGACTGTTTCCTTGATTTGTCTCTTGTTATTTATATGTTGAAAGAAACTTTTTTATTATTATCTTTAATTTTGTTGCAAGTCTTAGTTCATTCTGATCCTTTGCTTTCTTGACTTCATACTTATAGATTCAGGCTACCTGCTGATATTCTGGCTTAGTTATGTGTCTGTTTCCATTTTTGTACTTGACCTTTTTGTCTTTCAGTTTATCAGAGAGATCTTTGTGCAACCAGGCTGGTTTCTTCTTGGATTTCTTGTTTTTCTTTTCTTTTTCCCACTAGTATTGTATTGGACTGGGCTTTTATAATCATATTTTTCAGAGTTTCCCAAGCTTTTTGTGTTGTTTTCCTCTTTAAGATTTTCATCCATGGAATCTTTCCTAGGCTCTTTTGTTTGTTAAAACAAACAAACAAAGAAGTTTGTTAAAATCAGCTATTTTAAAGTTTAAGACACTGATTGAATTATATTGTATTGCTTGTGATTGCATTATATTGAATTCCAATATGATGTGGTCATCCTTGCCCAGACTTCAATTCACTCTATAACTTCTTCTCTATTGGTAAGTATTAGGAATTAATTAATTAGTAAGAATTTGTAATCTTTTGTCTATCATTCCATTTTGGGTATTTGTCTCTGATTTTTCACTAAGTGAAAGGATAATTATTTATATATAACTAAGACTTCAATAGGGACGCGGTGGCTCAGTGGGTTAGGATGCTGAGCTTGTCAATCAGAAGGTCGGCCGTTTGGCGGGTCGAATCCCGAGTGCCACGTAACAGAGTGAGCACCTATCACTTGTCCCAGCTTCTGCCAACCTAGCAGTTCGAAAGCACGTAAAAATGCAAGTAGAAAAATAGGGACCACTACGGTAGGAATGTAACAGCATTCTGTGCGCCTTTGGCGTCTAGTCATGCCAGCCACATGACCACGGAGACGTCCTCAGACAAGTGCTGGCTCTTTGGCTTTGAAATGGAGATCAGCACCGGCCCCTAGAGTTGGAAATGACTAGCACGCATGTGCGGGGGAACCTTTACCTTTACCTTAAGACTTCAATAAAAATGTTTGTACTTGTATTTAGGTCATAATCAGTGGCATATGCACACTCACACACATAGAGAGAGAAATTTGTGGGAGATCCATATCAATAACTCTGGATTTAATAATTATATTATTCCAATTTTGCCCAGGATACATTTGATAGTTTTCTTATTTGATGTAGATATCAACTTATTGAAATAAAAATTCTTATACATACCTTTTTTAAAAGTTCATTGTACATATCTTTAGTATCTATGAACCATTTGACTTTTTTACATTATATGGGCATACTTTACAAGTCCTGATTAAATAAGGCTTAGATAAATTTAAGATGCAAGCTGAATTTTAGGTTTTTTTTTTCTTATATCTTATTATAAACTCCTATAAATACACACAACTGGTAATGTATGGAAAGAATAGGGTCTGTTTTTGCCAATACAAGATTAACACTTCTCAAATGTCCATAAAGGGTGGCAGTCCTTTCAACAGACCAATTCACCTTTTGAAAAACTTTCCATATATTTTAAAACTTTCACATGTATGAAATGCTTTCCATAGAAGTCAACCATGTATGCAAGCAATGATTTACAATAATAAATCAACTAGCTTTCTCCAATTAAAACAAACCATTCAGACGTACAGTATCCCATAGTTTGTGTATTTACAAATGGCATATTATTAACAAAGAGAAACACAAAATACTATTTGTAAAAATAGTTCGACTACATTGAAAATAACTTTTTTTCAAACATATTGTTGTTTTATTGTATACTGCCCAGAATCAGTTGGAGTCAGTACTATCTAAACTGAATAAATTAAATTAAATCTGCACTTTTCATTTTACTACTTCTTTCATGTTCTCTGAGATAGTTTTCTAGGTAGGATAAAAAGTGACATTCAAGTCACATTTTAAAGAATCCCACCTAATTCACACTTTTTGAGCTGATATGTGAACTGAAGTTCAGCTCAATATGTGATGTGAAATGCAATGATATATTATCACTATGGCACATTTTTGAACTGTTACTGCAGTTCTCTAGTTAAGATGCATATTCAGAAATAAAAAATAAATAAATTAAAAACAATATTTAAGAAAAAATATTTTAGAAATCTATCTTTAAGCAAAACATGTAGGCAAAGATATACATTAAATATGTCATAAAATATGTACATATCTGAAAAAGAACAAAGTATGGTTGACAAATTGGGCAAGTGAGTGAATCAGAACTGCCAAATGCTGTCCATCCTTCTTTCTGACTAGTGTTACTGGATAGACTCAAAATATCATGTCACACATGAGAGGCATAGAAAGTGTTGTGTTCAGAATGGGTAAGAATATTTTGAATGGAATTTGTACTAAGCTTCAGTACCTGGTCAGAAAGTACTGTAGTAAAACCCTTGTGAGGAAAGATTAATTACACTGTATAATAATAATAATAATAATAATAATAATAATAATAATAATAATAATAACAACAACAACAACAACAACAACAACAACAACAACAACAACTTATGTAAGAGGAATTTACTCCAGGTTTGTTCATGATAATCAGTTGCCAGGTGGTTGCAGATACTTGCCTTGGGATACTTGGATTACTTGTGTTGCTCACACCAGCCTTCAGGTGGTGGGATGTAGTTTGAATTCCCAGGAGGGAAGGGCTGCATTCCAGAGAGCCAAGAGGCAGAGAAGTTTAGTTGAGAGAGAAAGAAAGAAAGAAAGAAAGAGTTAAGACAGTTAAGATAGCAATTCTCAGAGAATATATTTAATGATGCAAATAGTTGCTTTAGTTTGACAAGTTTTCTATGTATAGGCGAGGAACAATAACAGAAGCTGCAAAGAAGTAATTCTATGTGTTTTTCTCGGTTCTTATATACACACACACACTCTTAACTAACATGTTGTAATACTGATTTAATGTCAGGTGTGTGTGTGTGTGTGTATAAATGTTTTAACAGATTTTTAATAGTGAATTTTATATTTTTAGCTTTTTTAGCTTTACAGTTGTTGTTTGTTTTCCACCCTTTTAATGCTGATCTACGACCATAATAAAGATTTGATCTGATTAACTAAACAATGTGGAATCTCCCATCAGTTGCAATTAATCATATTTGTTTCTCTAACATTCTTGTCTGAGTATTCTGCAGACAATGAAACAAAAGCCCCGTCTCTTTCCTAATCCCCATAAGGCCATAACTGGGACAGGAACAGAACCAGATTATAACGGTATACATTTTGGCATGGAAGAATTTTCTCTGATCAAGTAAAGCTGCGAAATTGCACCAACTCAAATAGAATAACAAAGCTCTTCTGCTAATGATGATTGTTTCCTCAATAACTGTGTGGATAGCTCCTGTAATTAGAACTTTATTTATTATGTTAATTTACTACACTATGCATCCTAATTAATTATAAATGTGATCAGAGACTGCTTGCTATTTTCAGTAACTGAAGTAACAGAAAACCATGGAATCCACATTTTAATTAATTCTTGACAGCTTGGCCCCTATCCGGACAGAGTTTTAAACTGAAATAAGCAGCTCTTTACCATAAAGGGGTCATTTAACTCTCTCAAACACATATTCCAGGTTGTGAGGAAATGAAATGGCCTTGGTGGGATATTGGTGTGTAGTTTCTGGAAAAAGAAAAAGAAACTAAGGTGGAACAAAGAGGCTGTTTTGTTGGACACAATGTCCAAGTGTTTAATGGCTTTCTCCTTTTACTTTTTTGTGGAAAATATACTAGGTTACTTAGATCTCCAGTGTTATGCCACAAGCACTGTTTTGCCTACGCACACCATTTTTTTCATCTTTCAAATTTACTGCCCCATTTTTGGCAGGGGACAAAGCAAAGCATTGCCCTTTCATATTATTTTTTATTTCTAGAATATTTTCTATACATAATTTCCATCAGCATCTTTTAGTCTCTATCTATCTATCTATCTATCTATCTATCTATCTATCTATCTATCTATCTATCTATCTATCTATCTACAGTATCTATCTATCTAAAACCTATCATAGAAGACATGTGGAACACACACAATAGAAGGAAGCAATATAATGGATCTGTTGTTAGTGAGTGTGTCTATCATTTGTGAATGAGCAACCTTTTTCCTCTTGGTAAGTGCTCCCATGCTATTCTTTAAAAATGAGAGTGTCACCAGCCCTCCAGATATGGAAAGCTGTGTTACATTCAGCAGAACAGCTTCCCCTAGTCTAGATCTAGAAGGCTAGCCAAACCCCATGTTGATTAAAAATTCTTGGAGTTACATTCCATTCAGTCTGAAGGATGCTGGGTTAGTGAGGGCTGATCCATCATCAAGGGCATGAAGCATTATTTAAGTCCTCAAAGTAATGAAACTAATTTTGAGGATGGAAAAAATGGGTGTTTTGTACAAATAATTTTTTAAAAAAGTATTGTCCTCATTTGTCACCTGCAGAAATTATATCTAGTAAATTCTGACACAATATTAGAACAATTTCTACTTATTTCTTTAAATTCCATAAATATATAGCAATGTCTCAGAAAACACCAACTCACTTTTTCCCCTGGGCTTCTTGATCTGCTGACGTGTTCATTCATTGTATGCTATTATCAATTGAGCAGTGTTACTAACTGCAGCTGTTTTTTTTAAGGACTTCATTTTTCATCTTTGAAATAAAGGAACCTGTTAAGACCATCTGAGTACGATCTGTGAGGGGGAAAAAATTAAAGAACCTGAGAATCAATTCTGTCTAGCAACCAGCACATTCTTCATGCTGTCACAATTTGGGTGTCCTGCAGAACACACAAATAAACCATTAAAAATCTCAAAAGAATGAGCTATATATTGTATATGCCTTTCGATGCTGAATTATGAAGCTACCATTATCCAATATAAAGAACTAGTTGTAAAAAGTCATTTCTCAAAATCAAGAGAAATCATTTTTGACATTCAGTTGAATTATCTGAAACCTGCTTTAAAGCAAATTGAGTTGAAACTGGGAAACTGAACATCCCAGAGTTCGTTAAATCCAAAAACACTAAGGAATTTCTGGAACTTGGCATTCAAACAAACAAGCCATCAATAGACATGTAGATATAAACTACATTTACACACCAAAGAGACAATAATAAAGAAAAGAAACAAACAAAAACAAAAACACCAGAACACCATAACACATATCTCCAACAGCCAATACTCTGATAAGTAGAGATTAACAAAGAAACATAATGACCATATTGTAATGCAGTGACACATATCATGGTCACAAAGTCAGCCAAATATTTAGACTGATTTGGCATTTTTAACCACTTATTGAGTCCTTCCCAAGTGGTGTTAAAGGTATCATTTCAATGTAAGCTCTCTATAGTGATGCTACCTTTTCCTATTAACTGATGATGATTCTATCAACACTGATGCTGTTCTGCTCCAGATGTTTCAGGATTGTACCAAGCTACCTATTACTATTGGTACTAACTTTCCTTTCTTTTGCCATAATCATTCTACTTCTGTTAACAGGCATTTGTGTTTTATGATTTATTTATTTATTTTAAACATTTTATTGGTTTTTCAGTTAAAATCTACATATTTAGAAAGCATCATGATGACTGGGTAATCAGAGATTCAGTAACAGAGTTTTAAGTACATAATTCAGGTTACATTATCAAGACATCCTTCTCAATTTCCCTTAACATTTCATACAATCAGTTTAAACTAGTAAATTTCTAGAAATAGCATGGTCAGTTGAAAAATTTGTCAATTCAATTTCATTGAAATATATCTATGTACTGTTATTAAAGTTTACCTGATTTTAATTTTAATTATATTATTCAAATTTAGCCTTTAACATCCCAAATAATGTTCACAACCCAAATTTCCCTTATTTCATTACAGCAAAAAGTATAGCATCTAACATGTACGCAGTGGCTGAGTAGTTATGTTCTACCTAATAAACAACTTCTGTTTCACATCCTAATACATCACATGTTATTGACGGGACCACAGCCTATGTTTATCAATCTACAACTATTTATACACAATCAGATTCTGTTTTAAACTTTAGCTAATTCTTAATTCTTAAATAGAATAATCAAATGTCTTTTAACATCAAGTGGGATCTATAAACCAAATTTCTATTATGTCAGTGCACAAATTATAATGTCTAAAATAAGCCTAACAGATACATAAACACATTCTAGTTCTATCTCATAAACATTTTCTATTTTGGATCCTAATAGATCACTGATTACTAAAAGGATAACCTTTAATGATTCTCTAAAAACTCACTTTTTAAATCTAACTTTGGGTTTCTTTTTTTTGCCAATCAGGTTTCCAAACCAAGGCCTTTGAATTACCAGATAGGTCTCCCTTCGCTCCAATACATATTATTTGAATCAAAGGAGGCCATCTAGCCATCAGTGATCCACAAAAACCAAACCATTTGTAATCATTATGTTGTTGCCCTGTTAGTTCTAGTCTCTGTATTTGCTCTAAAAACTTTATCTTCAGTTCGGTCTGGATTCCTGGGTTCATCTGCTTTAAGTAAAGAGTCTTATCCAATTTTGTAATTAATGCTTGGCTATCCAGGCTTTCAAAAAACTGTCTTTGTTGATCTTCCACATCCTCTATGTTAGCATCACTATCTTGTACATAGTATATTTCTAAAGTTATAGGCTCTTTTGATGGAGTCAAAAGTTGAATATTAAGTTTTCCCGTAGTTTGTTGATGGTCCTTAAGGTTATTTGCCATAGTGATAGTTCCTTGTACTTTTAGAGTTGTCAGTTCTTTGGATAGTTGTTGATTATATTCCTCTGTCTCAAAATCTTCCAATTTTGTTATATTCTGAAGTATAAATTTGTTAGTTGCAGTCTGGGTTTCAGTTTGTGACTTAAGGTTGGCATGTAAATTATTAAATCTGGAGATAGACATCTCAGTGACTCTGTAGATTGTCTCAAGTATGAGGTTATAATCAAGCAAGGTTTGTGATTGATCCTTCTCCATTTTGTAATAATTATAAATACTCCTTGGTGGAGGCTATGTTTTAAACAAAAGTCAGTAAGAGTCCCCCTCCACAAGCCTAAGCCAAATTCATCTCCAGCTGTTTCAGGTTTTTATCTTAATGCCAAGGTCAGTCCAAAATGTAAGCAAGCTTGTTTGTCAATAGTATTCACTAGATGTCTCCAGAATACTTCAACCTTTTCAGACAGTATCTTTTTATTCATTTCTATTTTTTGGTCCCCCTTTTTAGACTAATAGGTAGAATAGTCCATTTCTGTAAATATAGGAACTTTGGGCCAAAAGTAGAAAGGCAATAAGTCCAACAAATCAGTATAATTTAGTAGAAGGCTTTTTCTTTTCTCTCCCAATGTAGACGAAGGCTGCTTTTAGGGAGGGTGGGGAAGAAAATCCCTTCCCTCTCTCCTCGCAGCGGGAAGCAAATTCAAGAAGCTTTTGACAGGGAAAGTAGACAATTAGGAAAACAAGAAGGCAATTCTCACCCAGTTTTTAACTGCTTTCAAATGCTTTGTTGTGCTTTTGGCTTTGGCAGGAAACGGCTAAATGATGGGCCATGGGAGTGGCCAATCCTTTCTTCTTTGGTTCGGAGAGTAGCTCCAAGCCAATGGGAGGGCCACTGCCCTTCTACCGCCAACTGGAGAGACCTCTCCCCAGCTCATCGCCCCTCCAGGGTGACTTTTGACCCCTTTACAGGCCCCCCGATGAAGAAATCCAGGTGACATTAGGAGCGATTCCCTCACGCGTCTGGGAGCACCAAAAGTCTGGAACCAGAAGCCGTGTTTTACGATTTATAATCTCCAATTATTATTATGGTTTATCACATAGTCAAACAGATGTTTAGACTGGATTTGGAGTTTTTATCCACCTATCAAGGACCTGGGATAGGCAGATGTTGTTTGAAAGATTTTGTTAAAGATAATATTGCTGGATTGACTTGAATATGAGCCAGCAGTGTGTAGCAGCCACCAAAAAAGCTAATACAATCCTGGGTTGTATAAATAGAGGCATAGAATCAAGATTATGTGAATAATTAGTACCGCTTTATAAAACCCTAGTGAGACCACACCTGGAATACTGCAACCAATTTTGGTCACCATACTACAAAAAAGATGTTGAGACTTTGGAAAAAGTTCAGAGAAGAGCAACTAAAATGATCAAAGGCCTGGAGACTAAAACATATGAAGAACCACTGCAGGACTTGGGTTTGGCTAGTCTAAAGAAAAGAAGAAATAGGGATGACATGATAGCAGTATTCCAGTATTTGAGGGGCTGCCACAAAGAAGAGGGCATCAAACTGTTCTCCAAAGCACCAGAGGGCAAGATAAGAAACAATGGTCAAAGAGAGAAGCAACCTGGGATTAAGGAGAAACTTCCTAACAGTCAGGACAATTAACCAACTTGCCTCCAGAAATTTTGGTGCTCCATCACTGGGGTTTTTTAAGAAGAAACTGGACAGTCACTTGTCTGAAATGGTATACAGTAGGTTCTCCTGCTTGAACAGGGGGCTGGACTAGAAGACCTCCAAGGTCCCTTCCAGCTTCTATTCTATTCTATTCTATTCTATTCTATTCTATTCTATTCTATTCTATTCTATTCTATTCTATTCTATTCTATTCTATTCTATTCTATTCTATTCTATTCTATTCTATTCTGCTGTTCCAATTAAAGCTGCCTTTTGCAATTCACTAATAGCAATAGCACTTAGACTTATCTACTGCTTCACACTGCTTTACACTCCTCTCTAAGCAATTTACAGAGTCAGCATATTGCCCCCAACAATCTGGGTCCTCATTTTACCAATCTCAGAAGGATGGAGGACTGAGTCAAACTTGAGCCTGGTGGGATTCGAAGTGCCAAAAAGCTGGCAATTGGCAGGCAGCAGAACTAGCCTGCAATACTGCATTCTAACCATTGTGCCACCACAGTTAATGATTTTGTCAATACCAATTGTGTTAAAATGGTCTCCGATTGTTTTGGGATCGCCTACCACTATGGGTGTTATTTTTGCTTTCTTTTGCCACAGTCATTCTAATTCTATTTGTAGGTCTTTGTATTTTGTGATTTTGTTCAATTCTTTCTCTTCTCTTCTGTTGTCTCCAGGTGCTGCCACATCCACCAGCCAGATTTTTTTGTGTTTTTTTCTTGTCAATTTTGGGGTGCTTATCTGTTTAAATTGTAAAGTCCCAGAGCACTTTAGCGTCTTTATTTTCTATGACTTTTTATATTTTGTAGTCCCACCAATTCTTGCTTATAAGAAAATGGTATTTCTTGCAGCTATTACAGTGTACCATTGTTGCTATTTTCTCATACTTTAATACATAAAAATGTAGCAAGCAAATTAAATAATCACAAGACCTGGCAATAGCTAAGAGCAGAAAAATTCAAGAAAGACAAAGGGGTTAATTCTGACTGCACAAGACCAAGTTTAAGAACAAATGCATACAAAGCCACAATTGAGAAGACAGCAACAGTGAATAAACTTCAGCAAAGAAGCTGAAGTCACAGTGGACCACCCAGTTACTGTAGCTGCTGCAAGAAAATCACACAAACTGACTACAAACAACAGTGTGACAAAATAGATTATTATCCTACACATATACCGTACTTAAAGTTTCCCCATCAACAAATGTCCCTGTAGATATCCATCCACTGTTCATGTTAAAATTGAACAGCACGCAAAAGGGGAAAGTATGTTGTCACTTTAAATAACTACCTGTGTCAAAGTTGCTGACTGAAACTGGAGACACAGATCTAAATATGGACCAAGAGCTGACCAGTTCATCAATTCTCACATTTTAATGTTTGGCCCAGAATTTAGGAAAATCTGATGCTAGTGGAGGTCCACATAGCATTATCTTTGTTGATGCTATATAAGTTGCTACTTGTAATCATATAATAATAAAAATAATAAACCTTTATTGTCAAAGTACAACATGTGTACATTGAGATTAGCTGAGCCTCCCCCCGTGCTCCCTCCCCCAACACACAGTGACAACAAACCCTCCATCCTACCACACCATGTGAACCAACTACACCACACACCGGCCTGCCAAGTCAATTCTGCATAAGTTCACAGAGATTATATCCCATTCAAAAGCCTATAAAAGCTGTTTTTCAGCCTGTTGGTACGGCTGGCTATACTCCTATATTTCCTACCCGATGGTATTGGACCTTGAGTATTACAGATTACATTCAATATAAATTAATATTTTATAAAAGTAGTCCTTTGAAGCAAAGCTGCACCCTGCTATTAAATGTCAGAGCTAAGAAGCTACCCATTCCTTCTATCCATATGGTAACATACATGCAAAATGCACACCAGAGGCCCCTGTTATAAGTTACAGTAAACAAACAAATTGCAATGGCTGCATCAAAGAAGAATAATAGGCTTTTACAATGAAAAATGTCCACACTATCAGTTTGACTTGCTTTCATGAGACCAAATGTCTTGTTGAGACTCAATATTGTTAATCCATACACTCCCAAAATACAAATATCCTTCTGAAATAAACAATTTGTAACATTTCCACAAAACCAAACTGAAGTAGCCGAAGGACCACTCGGGACGACAGGCTAGTAACAACAGGTTTATTTAAGAGCAAGGCAAACTTAGAATAACTTGTCCGGCTTTTATAGCCGGCAGCTGGTAGCGAGGACCAATCAGCGTTGTTCATTTTGGCGCCCTGTCAGGCAGGGACCAATCCGCGTCGTCTTTTGTTGACAGCTCCGGCTTCCGCGTGTCTTGGTGTTTTGACAGCCGCGAGCTGTCAGTGGTTGCGCCTGCGCTGTACGGTGGACGCTTTGACAGCTCAGGCTTCTTCGTAGTCCGGCGTTTGACAGCCGCGAGCTGTCAGTGGTGGCGCCTGCGCGGTGCGAGGAACTTTGACAGCTGTCAAAGTTCCCGCGTGTTTTCCTGTCAGGCTGCTTTTAGTTTCTACCCTTTGTTGCTGCCGTATTATTAGAACTGTTAACATCTATACCTATCTATTACAGAATTGTTTACATATATAACACACAAACAAGTGTTGCTAACTAGTCAAACACCACTTCCTTTTCCCCCCTTTCCAATCTCAGCTTCCAAATTTACCAACTATTCAAGTAACTTAATTACCGTTCCAGAAAGAAAACTGGTCACTAAAACTGTCTTTGGAGAACCTCTGCTCATTAGCATTTGAAAATGTCAGGAATCATCTTAAACAGGCTATCTGTGATATAGGTTCCCAAACCAATCTAAGCCAAGTATCTGACTTGACAATCCATGGATTTTTCTGAAAGGAGCATGTGTTCCCATTTCTTTTCCATTCTAGCTCAGAAACCTTGCCCGGTTGGCCACAATACCTTGTGGAGGAATTACAAAAACATCCCTCTTCAACCATGTATAGGATCATGCTGGATCAGCTCTGTGGAGTCGCTATGCCAGATGCTTCTTTGTTGCTCTCTTTATACAGAAACTCAGAAGACATTCTTCTATCCCATTTTAATAAGTTTTAAAGAACTTATTTGGTAGAAACCACAATGCTTATTTTTCACTTCTTCTATCCAATTAATTGGAATTGGTTATAACTGAAGATAAAAAAAGGTAAAGGTAAATGTTCCCCCGCACATGCGTGCTAGTCGTTTCATCTCCGTTTCAAAGCCGAAGAGCCAGCGCTTGTCCGAGGACGTCTCCGTGGTCATGTGGCTGGCATGACTAGACGCCAAAGGCGCACGGAACGCTGTTACCTTCCCACCGTAGTGGTCCCTATTTTTCTACTTGCATTTTTACGTGCTTTCGAACTGCTAGGTTGGCAGAAGCTGGGACGAGTAACAGGCGCTCACTCTGTTATGCGGCACTCGGGATTCGACCCGCCAATCTGCCGACCTTCCGATCGACAAACTCAGCATCCTAACCCACTGAGCCACCACGTCCCTTCATAACTGACTAACTAAATAAGTGCTAATCTAGGTAGTTGCCACTGACATATTGTTGTGATACTAACTTCATTGTTATGTAATTTTAATGCATTTTATAGCTACATCTTAATTTTCTCAATAATTTGAGGCATATACCACATGCTTCTATGCAGCATTTACTGCCCTTAAAGCTATAATAAAAGTTTGTTATTATTGCTCTACATATTGTGATATTCTATCAGATTCACACCCAGGTTTCCTCCTTTCTTTCCTATCAATTTTAACTCTGATATTAGTTGATAGATAGGTGGATAGAGGGATAGAGGGATAGATGATAGATAGATAGACAGACAGACAAACAGACAGATAGAAAGAAAAGAAATGTGTGTGTGTGTGTAATTTTTTTTTAGATTGCTAACAAAGAATTAAAGGGAGACTGATATGCATTTCAAACTTATTTGTTTTCATCAGTCAGCCATACCCTTCTGAGATTCGAACCTGGGCTGACTGCACATTTGGCAGTTGTTTTAACCTCTAGGCCAAAAGCTCTATCTCACTTTGTTAGCTGAGAAGCAAGGGAGATATGTGTTAAATGCTTGTTAACTATTTAGATTACCTTGCTAGGCCCCAAACATGGGACAAATCTTTATTTCCTGTTTTGGCCTAACCGAAGGCCATCCACAGGCAGTAGTCACAACAGTGACAGCTCATATTTGTGTATTTTTTTTTATGGCTGACTGATGAAAACAAATAAGTTTGAAATGCATATCAGTCTCCCTTTAATTCTTTGTTAGCAATCTAAAAAAAAATCTCAATCTAAAATTTACATATATATATATATATATATATATATATATATATATATATATATATATATATATATATATATATATATATATATATATATATATATATATATATATATATATATATATATGTTTTCTGAGGTTTTCGCCGGTGGATCTTTGGTCATTCGGGTTTTTTCCCCGCGTAGAATTGAAGGTGTAGGAGCAATGTTTCGACGGAATCCCATCCGTCATCATCAGGCTGGTGGCTTCTGCTTCCTTCTTCTTCCTTCCTTCTCCAGAAGAAGCAGAAGCAGAAGCCACCAGCCTGATGATGACGGATGGGATTCCGTCGAAACGTCGCCCCTACACCTTTAGTTCTACGCGGGGAAAAACCCGAATAACCAAAGATCCATATATATATACAGTACATGTACACAGAGACACAAGCCTAGCAGTTCTTATTTTGTGATAATATGGGCAATATAAATGTGATCACTGAGATCTGATAAGACTTCATGGGAAAAAAAGCTCTCATATTTATTTTGCAAAGCACAACTCATAAGCTCTCATGAACTGTGTTTCCTCTGTTCCCCATGTCTATTCTTTGACGATCAAAAAGGATACGTTTAGGAACCACAGTACTACTAAGGGGATCATGGGGCTTCACTCACTTTGTACAAGGACACCCTGAGGTACAAGCATAACAAGCCAATAGCTGTTTCATGAAAGGCACTATGGGATGTCTGTCGAAATAAGCATCATGGGCATGTTTAATGAGCCACTTCACATGGAATCAAACACAACATTGGCACTGGAGCACTAATTGTGAGATGAAAGCATTTGCTGAACAGCTTTCACAAGGATTTGCCTATATGCAGTTACAAACAGCTGAAGCAGACATAAATAACCAATTAGTTAATTACTGACCTTAAAATTATTGGAAAAAGAAGAGGTTGCATATTGAAATGTCTGATTGTATCCTGCTCTCTTTTAGAACTGCAGCAGTTCTTTTGTAAGCTGCTTTCTTGGAAAAACTAATTTTGCTCTGTTCATGAAATTAAGCAAAGTCAGAAGCATATAGACAGAGGGCGCTGAAATGTAGTAATGATTCTCTTAAAGTGCTCAGTAATTTCTTTTAAATTGATACATTCAGCATAATTTCTTGCAACCCTTGAGTACTCATGATAGATCTTCATTGAGGATGGAGTTTTAAAAGCTTTTTCAGATTTTGCTAAACTATCATTTGGTCACTTACAATGAGAAGGAACAATACAGGATTTTAAATCAGAGTGAGTGTGTGTAAAGCATTAAATGCAAGATATGTAAGAAATGTTTCACGTATTGAAATGTTATAACAAGAAACCTAGTACTAATACAAAAGGGAAATATTGCATTTCTGTTCAATGATAATCAGAGATTTGTTACTTCTGCACTATTCTACTATCTAGAATTAATTCCTTCCTTCCTTCCTTCCTTCCTTCCTTCCTTCCTTCCTTCCTTCCTTCCTTGCAAATACATGACAAAGTTACTACAGAAAGAAAAATCTTTCTAGCAATTCAAAAAAAGTTTTGAAAAATTGTAGTGGAGCAAAGAAGAAATGAAGAGAAATCAAATTCTACCACAATATTTGAATTAACTAAATATTAAGACTATTAGAAGTAAGAAAAATGAATATAAAACTGATTTATTTGATCAGATTTATAACAATGTACTGTATGCTGTTACCTCTAGCAACCTTTTATGGACTTTTTTAGGACTGAAAAAGATATTTTATGTATTTGTTTGCAGATAGGAGATGGAATGAAGGGATACATTTTTATAACTTTAGAAGGGGTGAAGAGTCACTAAATTTTTTTATACTTGTGATGAAGGTTAGAAATCATTATATATATATATATTTTTCTGCATCCCAATACAATTTGACCACGCATTGCTCCTGGAAGCAGCAGGAGGAACACTCCGGCCTGATGATGACGGATGGGATTTCGTCGAAACGTCGCCACAACTTTCTGAAGATGAAAGGAACGCGGGAAGAAACCCGAGACTCAAGATCTACATATATATATATATATATATATATATATATATATATATATATATATATATATATATATATATATATATATATATATATATATTTCAAATTGCTAATAAAGAATTTGGGAGGCTGAGATGATCATTTCTAACTTATTATGTTCTCATCAGTCAGTCATACCCTTTATATGAGATTCGAACCTGGGCTGATTAATAATAAACCTTTATTGTCAAAGTACAACATGTGTACATTGAGATTAGCTGAGCCTCCCCCCTGTGCTCTCTCCCCCCAACACACAGTGACAACAAACCCTCCATCCCACCACACCATGTGAACCAACTACACCACACACTGGCCTCCCAAGTCAATTCTGCATAAGATTATGTCAAGATGTCACAAGGACAAAGAATTACAAACCAATTTCATTATTAAACAAGGACAGAAATTTCTTAATTTCCTTTATCAGGTAGTGACTCATAGGAAGCTAAGATTTGGATATTTGTCATGAGTTTCTACACTATTTACCAAGCTTGAAGCAGCCATAAGCACTTGGAACTTCTATACTGCAGTGCCACTTTTAGAAGCTAACATGGGAACCAAGCCTTTTCCGAAAGTTGGTATTTGCTATATGACAGTAATGTATCTGGAGGCTTTGAAGTTTTGATACATGAACATAGTATTATCTGAGAGACCAAACAGAGTAACATTATTGATTTGGCACTATCTTCCCTAAAATGTATGGATTTACACAAAAGTTGATGTTCTGTAAGCTTAGTTATTTTCCTGCAGATGTTTCATTACTAAGCCAGGTTTTACCAGCAACTGATTGTGTTATCTAGCTTACTAACAGAAATTTCTTCAGGAAAAGAACCAAATTAAGAGAACATCAATGATTTCTAATGGTCTTTCCCTTTAAAATTCCTCAAAGGCTAAAGCTTTCTGATAAATCTGTTTCGGTTTATTTTAAAAAGCAGCTACGTTTTTAGACTGCTCTCTGCTTGACTGGCAACTAAATTGGCAACTAAGACTGATGCATCCCTTTTGGTTAGTCTAGGAAGGATTCTTTCTAAAAAATTATTTTCTCCAAATGCAACTCCTAGACTTAGATTATCATGTATTTGGGGCCTCATGTATTGGTGTGGTATAAGCCAGCCTTATCTTGCAAAGTTCCAAGTGCAGATCTCATTTGTCAAATCCACTTACAAACTTCTATGTTTGTGGTTCAAATGGATAGTTAAAAGGGAGCAATGTCCATGCCATAATGAATTTCATGAAAGAGACATGAAGTCATTCTTCTTTTCTTCAAAATTCAGATACATTGGGAAATAATTTTTAGCTGGTCTGTTGTTTTTTTCTCCTTATATCTTCCAAGTTCATAATTTTCACACCTCAGAATAGAATTAATGCTGTGTGTAATTCACTCTTTAAGAAATGGCTTGGTTGCTTAACTTTGCTTGATTTAATAAGCTTTTTTTCTGCATCCCAATACAATTTGACCACGCATTGCTCCTGGAAGCAGCAGGAGGAACACTCCGGCCTGATGATGACGGATGGGATTTCGTCGAAACGTCGCCACAACTTTCTGAAGATGAAAGGAACGCGGGAAGAAACCCGAGACTCAAGATCTACATATATATATATATATATATATATATATATATATATATATATATATATATATATATATATATATTTCAAATTGCTAATAAAGAATTTGGGAGGCTGAGATGATCATTTCTAACTTATTATGTTCTCATCAGTCAGTCATACCCTTTATATGAGATTCGAACCTGGGCTGATTAATAATAAACCTTTATTGTCAAAGTACAACATGTGTACATTGAGATTAGCTGAGCCTCCCCCCTGTGCTCTCTCCCCCCAACACACAGTGACAACAAACCCTCCATCCCACCACACCATGTGAACCAACTACACCACACACTGGCCTCCCAAGTCAATTCTGCATAAGATTATGTCAAGATGTCACAAGGACAAAGAATTACAAACCAATTTCATTATTAAACAAGGACAGAAATTTCTTAATTTCCTTTATCAGGTAGTGACTCATAGGAAGCTAAGATTTGGATATTTGTCATGAGTTTCTACACTATTTACCAAGCTTGAAGCAGCCATAAGCACTTGGAACTTCTATACTGCAGTGCCACTTTTAGAAGCTAACATGGGAACCAAGCCTTTTCCGAAAGTTGGTATTTGCTATATGACAGTAATGTATCTGGAGGCTTTGAAGTTTTGATACATGAACATAGTATTATCTGAGAGACCAAACAGAGTAACATTATTGATTTGGCACTATCTTCCCTAAAATGTATGGATTTACACAAAAGTTGATGTTCTGTAAGCTTAGTTATTTTCCTGCAGATGTTTCATTACTAAGCCAGGTTTTACCAGCAACTGATTGTGTTATCTAGCTTACTAACAGAAATTTCTTCAGGAAAAGAACCAAATTAAGAGAACATCAATGATTTCTAATGGTCTTTCCCTTTAAAATTCCTCAAAGGCTAAAGCTTTCTGATAAATCTGTTTCGGTTTATTTTAAAAAGCAGCTACGTTTTTAGACTGCTCTCTGCTTGACTGGCAACTAAATTGGCAACTAAGACTGATGCATCCCTTTTGGTTAGTCTAGGAAGGATTCTTTCTAAAAAATTATTTTCTCCAAATGCAACTCCTAGACTTAGATTATCATGTATTTGGGGCCTCATGTATTGGTGTGGTATAAGCCAGCCTTATCTTGCAAAGTTCCAAGTGCAGATCTCATTTGTCAAATCCACTTACAAACTTCTATGTTTGTGGTTCAAATGGATAGTTAAAAGGGAGCAATGTCCATGCCATAATGAATTTCATGAAAGAGACATGAAGTCATTCTTCTTTTCTTCAAAATTCAGATACATTGGGAAATAATTTTTAGCTGGTCTGTTGTTTTTTTCTCCTTATATCTTCCAAGTTCATAATTTTCACACCTCAGAATAGAATTAATGCTGTGTGTAATTCACTCTTTAAGAAATGGCTTGGTTGCTTAACTTTGCTTGATTTAATAAGCTTTTTTTCTGCATCCCAATACAATTTGACCACGCATTGCTCCTGGAAGCAGCAGGAGGAACACTCCGGCCTGATGATGACGGATGGGATTTCGTCGAAACGTCGCCACAACTTTCTGAAGATGAAAGGAACGCGGGAAGAAACCCGAGACTCAAGATCTACATATATATATATATATATATATATATATATATATATATATATATATATATATATATATATATATATTCAAATTGCTAATAAAGAATTTGGGAGGCTGAGATGATCATTTCTAACTTATTATGTTCTCATCAGTCAGTCATACCCTTTATATGAGATTCGAACCTGGGCTGATTAATAATAAACCTTTATTGTCAAAGTACAACATGTGTACATTGAGATTAGCTGAGCCTCCCCCCTGTGCTCTCTCCCCCCAACACACAGTGACAACAAACCCTCCATCCCACCACACCATGTGAACCAACTACACCACACACTGGCCTCCCAAGTCAATTCTGCATAAGATTATGTCAAGATGTCACAAGGACAAAGAATTACAAACCAATTTCATTATTAAACAAGGACAGAAATTTCTTAATTTCCTTTATCAGGTAGTGACTCATAGGAAGCTAAGATTTGGATATTTGTCATGAGTTTCTACACTATTTACCAAGCTTGAAGCAGCCATAAGCACTTGGAACTTCTATACTGCAGTGCCACTTTTAGAAGCTAACATGGGAACCAAGCCTTTTCCGAAAGTTGGTATTTGCTATATGACAGTAATGTATCTGGAGGCTTTGAAGTTTTGATACATGAACATAGTATTATCTGAGAGACCAAACAGAGTAACATTATTGATTTGGCACTATCTTCCCTAAAATGTATGGATTTACACAAAAGTTGATGTTCTGTAAGCTTAGTTATTTTCCTGCAGATGTTTCATTACTAAGCCAGGTTTTACCAGCAACTGATTGTGTTATCTAGCTTACTAACAGAAATTTCTTCAGGAAAAGAACCAAATTAAGAGAACATCAATGATTTCTAATGGTCTTTCCCTTTAAAATTCCTCAAAGGCTAAAGCTTTCTGATAAATCTGTTTCGGTTTATTTTAAAAAGCAGCTACGTTTTTAGACTGCTCTCTGCTTGACTGGCAACTAAATTGGCAACTAAGACTGATGCATCCCTTTTGGTTAGTCTAGGAAGGATTCTTTCTAAAAAATTATTTTCTCCAAATGCAACTCCTAGACTTAGATTATCATGTATTTGGGGCCTCATGTATTGGTGTGGTATAAGCCAGCCTTATCTTGCAAAGTTCCAAGTGCAGATCTCATTTGTCAAATCCACTTACAAACTTCTATGTTTGTGGTTCAAATGGATAGTTAAAAGGGAGCAATGTCCATGCCATAATGAATTTCATGAAAGAGACATGAAGTCATTCTTCTTTTCTTCAAAATTCAGATACATTGGGAAATAATTTTTAGCTGGTCTGTTGTTTTTTTCTCCTTATATCTTCCAAGTTCATAATTTTCACACCTCAGAATAGAATTAATGCTGTGTGTAATTCACTCTTTAAGAAATGGCTTGGTTGCTTAACTTTGCTTGATTTAATAAGCTTTTTTTCTGCATCCCAATACAATTTGACCACGCATTGCTCCTGGAAGCAGCAGGAGGAACACTCCGGCCTGATGATGACGGATGGGATTTCGTCGAAACGTCGCCACAACTTTCTGAAGATGAAAGGAACGCGGGAAGAAACCCGAGACTCAAGATCTACATATATATATATATATATATATATATATATATATATATATATATATATATATATATATATATTTCAAATTGCTAATAAAGAATTTGGGAGGCTGAGATGATCATTTCTAACTTATTATGTTCTCATCAGTCAGTCATACCCTTTATATGAGATTCGAACCTGGGCTGATTAATAATAAACCTTTATTGTCAAAGTACAACATGTGTACATTGAGATTAGCTGAGCCTCCCCCCTGTGCTCTCTCCCCCCAACACACAGTGACAACAAACCCTCCATCCCACCACACCATGTGAACCAACTACACCACACACTGGCCTCCCAAGTCAATTCTGCATAAGATTATGTCAAGATGTCACAAGGACAAAGAATTACAAACCAATTTCATTATTAAACAAGGACAGAAATTTCTTAATTTCCTTTATCAGGTAGTGACTCATAGGAAGCTAAGATTTGGATATTTGTCATGAGTTTCTACACTATTTACCAAGCTTGAAGCAGCCATAAGCACTTGGAACTTCTATACTGCAGTGCCACTTTTAGAAGCTAACATGGGAACCAAGCCTTTTCCGAAAGTTGGTATTTGCTATATGACAGTAATGTATCTGGAGGCTTTGAAGTTTTGATACATGAACATAGTATTATCTGAGAGACCAAACAGAGTAACATTATTGATTTGGCACTATCTTCCCTAAAATGTATGGATTTACACAAAAGTTGATGTTCTGTAAGCTTAGTTATTTTCCTGCAGATGTTTCATTACTAAGCCAGGTTTTACCAGCAACTGATTGTGTTATCTAGCTTACTAACAGAAATTTCTTCAGGAAAAGAACCAAATTAAGAGAACATCAATGATTTCTAATGGTCTTTCCCTTTAAAATTCCTCAAAGGCTAAAGCTTTCTGATAAATCTGTTTCGGTTTATTTTAAAAAGCAGCTACGTTTTTAGACTGCTCTCTGCTTGACTGGCAACTAAATTGGCAACTAAGACTGATGCATCCCTTTTGGTTAGTCTAGGAAGGATTCTTTCTAAAAAATTATTTTCTCCAAATGCAACTCCTAGACTTAGATTATCATGTATTTGGGGCCTCATGTATTGGTGTGGTATAAGCCAGCCTTATCTTGCAAAGTTCCAAGTGCAGATCTCATTTGTCAAATCCACTTACAAACTTCTATGTTTGTGGTTCAAATGGATAGTTAAAAGGGAGCAATGTCCATGCCATAATGAATTTCATGAAAGAGACATGAAGTCATTCTTCTTTTCTTCAAAATTCAGATACATTGGGAAATAATTTTTAGCTGGTCTGTTGTTTTTTTCTCCTTATATCTTCCAAGTTCATAATTTTCACACCTCAGAATAGAATTAATGCTGTGTGTAATTCACTCTTTAAGAAATGGCTTGGTTGCTTAACTTTGCTTGATTTAATAAGCTTTTTTTCTGCATCCCAATACAATTTGACCACGCATTGCTCCTGGAAGCAGCAGGAGGAACACTCCGGCCTGATGATGACGGATGGGATTTCGTCGTCGCCACAACTTTCTGAAGATGAAAGGAACGCGGGAAGAAACCCGAGACTCAAGATCTACATATATATATATATATATATATATATATATATATATATATATATATATATATATATATATATATTTCAAATTGCTAATAAAGAATTTGGGAGGCTGAGATGATCATTTCTAACTTATTATGTTCTCATCAGTCAGTCATACCCTTTATATGAGATTCGAACCTGGGCTGATTAATAATAAACCTTTATTGTCAAAGTACAACATGTGTACATTGAGATTAGCTGAGCCTCCCCCCTGTGCTCTCTCCCCCCAACACACAGTGACAACAAACCCTCCATCCCACCACACCATGTGAACCAACTACACCACACACTGGCCTCCCAAGTCAATTCTGCATAAGATTATGTCAAGATGTCACAAGGACAAAGAATTACAAACCAATTTCATTATTAAACAAGGACAGAAATTTCTTAATTTCCTTTATCAGGTAGTGACTCATAGGAAGCTAAGATTTGGATATTTGTCATGAGTTTCTACACTATTTACCAAGCTTGAAGCAGCCATAAGCACTTGGAACTTCTATACTGCAGTGCCACTTTTAGAAGCTAACATGGGAACCAAGCCTTTTCCGAAAGTTGGTATTTGCTATATGACAGTAATGTATCTGGAGGCTTTGAAGTTTTGATACATGAACATAGTATTATCTGAGAGACCAAACAGAGTAACATTATTGATTTGGCACTATCTTCCCTAAAATGTATGGATTTACACAAAAGTTGATGTTCTGTAAGCTTAGTTATTTTCCTGCAGATGTTTCATTACTAAGCCAGGTTTTACCAGCAACTGATTGTGTTATCTAGCTTACTAACAGAAATTTCTTCAGGAAAAGAACCAAATTAAGAGAACATCAATGATTTCTAATGGTCTTTCCCTTTAAAATTCCTCAAAGGCTAAAGCTTTCTGATAAATCTGTTTCGGTTTATTTTAAAAAGCAGCTACGTTTTTAGACTGCTCTCTGCTTGACTGGCAACTAAATTGGCAACTAAGACTGATGCATCCCTTTTGGTTAGTCTAGGAAGGATTCTTTCTAAAAAATTATTTTCTCCAAATGCAACTCCTAGACTTAGATTATCATGTATTTGGGGCCTCATGTATTGGTGTGGTATAAGCCAGCCTTATCTTGCAAAGTTCCAAGTGCAGATCTCATTTGTCAAATCCACTTACAAACTTCTATGTTTGTGGTTCAAATGGATAGTTAAAAGGGAGCAATGTCCATGCCATAATGAATTTCATGAAAGAGACATGAAGTCATTCTTCTTTTCTTCAAAATTCAGATACATTGGGAAATAATTTTTAGCTGGTCTGTTGTTTTTTTCTCCTTATATCTTCCAAGTTCATAATTTTCACACCTCAGAATAGAATTAATGCTGTGTGTAATTCACTCTTTAAGAAATGGCTTGGTTGCTTAACTTTGCTTGATTTAATAAGCTTTTTTTCTGCATCCCAATACAATTTGACCACGCATTGCTCCTGGAAGCAGCAGGAGGAACACTCCGGCCTGATGATGACGGATGGGATTTCGTCGAAACGTCGCCACAACTTTCTGAAGATGAAAGGAACGCGGGAAGAAACCCGAGACTCAAGATCTACATATATATATATATATATATATATATATATATATATATATATATATATATATATATATATATATTTCAAATTGCTAATAAAGAATTTGGGAGGCTGAGATGATCATTTCTAACTTATTATGTTCTCATCAGTCAGTCATACCCTTTATATGAGATTCGAACCTGGGCTGATTAATAATAAACCTTTATTGTCAAAGTACAACATGTGTACATTGAGATTAGCTGAGCCTCCCCCCTGTGCTCTCTCCCCCCAACACACAGTGACAACAAACCCTCCATCCCACCACACCATGTGAACCAACTACACCACACACTGGCCTCCCAAGTCAATTCTGCATAAGATTATGTCAAGATGTCACAAGGACAAAGAATTACAAACCAATTTCATTATTAAACAAGGACAGAAATTTCTTAATTTCCTTTATCAGGTAGTGACTCATAGGAAGCTAAGATTTGGATATTTGTCATGAGTTTCTACACTATTTACCAAGCTTGAAGCAGCCATAAGCACTTGGAACTTCTATACTGCAGTGCCACTTTTAGAAGCTAACATGGGAACCAAGCCTTTTCCGAAAGTTGGTATTTGCTATATGACAGTAATGTATCTGGAGGCTTTGAAGTTTTGATACATGAACATAGTATTATCTGAGAGACCAAACAGAGTAACATTATTGATTTGGCACTATCTTCCCTAAAATGTATGGATTTACACAAAAGTTGATGTTCTGTAAGCTTAGTTATTTTCCTGCAGATGTTTCATTACTAAGCCAGGTTTTACCAGCAACTGATTGTGTTATCTAGCTTACTAACAGAAATTTCTTCAGGAAAAGAACCAAATTAAGAGAACATCAATGATTTCTAATGGTCTTTCCCTTTAAAATTCCTCAAAGGCTAAAGCTTTCTGATAAATCTGTTTCGGTTTATTTTAAAAAGCAGCTACGTTTTTAGACTGCTCTCTGCTTGACTGGCAACTAAATTGGCAACTAAGACTGATGCATCCCTTTTGGTTAGTCTAGGAAGGATTCTTTCTAAAAAATTATTTTCTCCAAATGCAACTCCTAGACTTAGATTATCATGTATTTGGGGCCTCATGTATTGGTGTGGTATAAGCCAGCCTTATCTTGCAAAGTTCCAAGTGCAGATCTCATTTGTCAAATCCACTTACAAACTTCTATGTTTGTGGTTCAAATGGATAGTTAAAAGGGAGCAATGTCCATGCCATAATGAATTTCATGAAAGAGACATGAAGTCATTCTTCTTTTCTTCAAAATTCAGATACATTGGGAAATAATTTTTAGCTGGTCTGTTGTTTTTTTCTCCTTATATCTTCCAAGTTCATAATTTTCACACCTCAGAATAGAATTAATGCTGTGTGTAATTCACTCTTTAAGAAATGGCTTGGTTGCTTAACTTTGCTTGATTTAATAAGCTTTTTTTCTGCATCCCAATACAATTTGACCACGCATTGCTCCTGGAAGCAGCAGGAGGAACACTCCGGCCTGATGATGACGGATGGGATTTCGTCGAAACGTCGCCACAACTTTCTGAAGATGAAAGGAACGCGGGAAGAAACCCGAGACTCAAGATCTACATATATATATATATATATATATATATATATATATATATATATATATATATATATATATATATATTTCAAATTGCTAATAAAGAATTTGGGAGGCTGAGATGATCATTTCTAACTTATTATGTTCTCATCAGTCAGTCATACCCTTTATATGAGATTCGAACCTGGGCTGATTAATAATAAACCTTTATTGTCAAAGTACAACATGTGTACATTGAGATTAGCTGAGCCTCCCCCCTGTGCTCTCTCCCCCCAACACACAGTGACAACAAACCCTCCATCCCACCACACCATGTGAACCAACTACACCACACACTGGCCTCCCAAGTCAATTCTGCATAAGATTATGTCAAGATGTCACAAGGACAAAGAATTACAAACCAATTTCATTATTAAACAAGGACAGAAATTTCTTAATTTCCTTTATCAGGTAGTGACTCATAGGAAGCTAAGATTTGGATATTTGTCATGAGTTTCTACACTATTTACCAAGCTTGAAGCAGCCATAAGCACTTGGAACTTCTATACTGCAGTGCCACTTTTAGAAGCTAACATGGGAACCAAGCCTTTTCCGAAAGTTGGTATTTGCTATATGACAGTAATGTATCTGGAGGCTTTGAAGTTTTGATACATGAACATAGTATTATCTGAGAGACCAAACAGAGTAACATTATTGATTTGGCACTATCTTCCCTAAAATGTATGGATTTACACAAAAGTTGATGTTCTGTAAGCTTAGTTATTTTCCTGCAGATGTTTCATTACTAAGCCAGGTTTTACCAGCAACTGATTGTGTTATCTAGCTTACTAACAGAAATTTCTTCAGGAAAAGAACCAAATTAAGAGAACATCAATGATTTCTAATGGTCTTTCCCTTTAAAATTCCTCAAAGGCTAAAGCTTTCTGATAAATCTGTTTCGGTTTATTTTAAAAAGCAGCTACGTTTTTAGACTGCTCTCTGCTTGACTGGCAACTAAATTGGCAACTAAGACTGATGCATCCCTTTTGGTTAGTCTAGGAAGGATTCTTTCTAAAAAATTATTTTCTCCAAATGCAACTCCTAGACTTAGATTATCATGTATTTGGGGCCTCATGTATTGGTGTGGTATAAGCCAGCCTTATCTTGCAAAGTTCCAAGTGCAGATCTCATTTGTCAAATCCACTTACAAACTTCTATGTTTGTGGTTCAAATGGATAGTTAAAAGGGAGCAATGTCCATGCCATAATGAATTTCATGAAAGAGACATGAAGTCATTCTTCTTTTCTTCAAAATTCAGATACATTGGGAAATAATTTTTAGCTGGTCTGTTGTTTTTTTCTCCTTATATCTTCCAAGTTCATAATTTTCACACCTCAGAATAGAATTAATGCTGTGTGTAATTCACTCTTTAAGAAATGGCTTGGTTGCTTAACTTTGCTTGATTTAATAAGCTTTTTTTCTGCATCCCAATACAATTTGACCACGCATTGCTCCTGGAAGCAGCAGGAGGAACACTCCGGCCTGATGATGACGGATGGGATTTCGTCGAAACGTCGCCACAACTTTCTGAAGATGAAAGGAACGCGGGAAGAAACCCGAGACTCAAGATCTACATATATATATATATATATATATATATATATATATATATATATATTTCAAATTGCTAATAAAGAATTTGGGAGGCTGAGATGATCATTTCTAACTTATTATGTTCTCATCAGTCAGTCATACCCTTTATATGAGATTCGAACCTGGGCTGATTAATAATAAACCTTTATTGTCAAAGTACAACATGTGTACATTGAGATTAGCTGAGCCTCCCCCCTGTGCTCTCTCCCCCCAACACACAGTGACAACAAACCCTCCATCCCACCACACCATGTGAACCAACTACACCACACACTGGCCTCCCAAGTCAATTCTGCATAAGATTATGTCCCTTTTAAAAGCCTAACAGCCCACGGATAAAAGCTATTCTTCAGCCTGTTGGTACGGCTGGCTATATTCCTGGCTATATTATATATATATATATATATATATATATATATATATATATATATATATATATATGTATATGTATATGTATATGTATAATGTATATGTATATGTATATGTATATGTATATGTATATGTATATGTATATGTATATGTATATGTATATGTATGTGTATGTGTATGTATATGTATATGTATATGTATATGTATATGTATATGTATATGTATATGTATATGTATATGTATATGTATATGTATATGTATATGTATATGTATATGTATATGTATATGTATATGTTTATATGTTTATATGTTTATATGTTTATATGTTTATATTATATTATATTATATTATATTATATTATATTATATTATATTATATTATATTATATTATATTATATTATATTATATTATATTATATTATATTATATTATATTATATTATATATTATATTATATTATATTATATTATATTATATTATATTATATTATTATATATTTGAATAATTTACACAAATAATGAGCTGTCATAAGTTGACTATATCCTGTGGATAAGCCTTGAGTCAGGCCAAAGCAGGAAAGAAAGAGTTAATTAGCAAGGTGCATTAAAAAAAAAAGCCTTGACAAATTCTTAACACATATTTCCCTTGCCTTCTAGCTAATAAAAGAGAGAAAGAACCTGTGGCTCAGGAAGTTAAAAACAACTGCCTAATATATAATCATTTATATATATTTACTGCATTACTAATTTTCCTTTTTCTTTCTTTTTTTCTCTTGCACTTTTTATTCTTTCTATTCATCTTTCTTGTATTAGAGTTTACTATTGTAATCAACATTTTTAACAAAGTTGTACATAAAAAAGAAAAAAAGGGGGGGAAATAAAGTAAGATTTTTTTTTCTTTATTAGCTTATAGTATAAAATACAAAAATACAAAAGCAAGTAGAAGGAAACAAAGGTAAGGGGAAGGTAAAATGAGATGTGTGGGAAATGCCCCTGTGTGGGAGAGGATCTCTCTCTGTCTGTTACAGATTCTCCACAGTTTTAGACTTAGAATGTCTTCTAAGCCAGAATAAACTTCACTGGGAAAGGGAAGTTTTGGAAATCAACCCTTTTACTCCCCTGAGTAACCGGATATTCTCAGACTATTTCTTGAAAAAGTAATCGGGTGAGTTCCTGGCTGAGGTGGGGCAACCATGCAAATTCACTGTGGAAGAACCATCTGTTAAAATGGACAATAAAGGGTACCACCATTTCTTAAGACAATAGCTTTTTTTTTTGCATATTTAACTTTCATGCTACATGAGGTTTCCTCTGGCTGCAGACTGCCATTTCCTTTCTGTGGAACTATTGTTATTTCTGAAGCTCCATGGCTTTAAGATGGCAAAGAGAGGAGGAGCTGGTTTATCTGGTCCAAAATAAAGAAGCTAGAAATTATTGTGGAAATTACTTTTGAAACTTTTGCCTTCAAATTTTCTAGACGATTTTATATTGTTAATTTATGCTGTGGAATTCTGTTTGTTTTTAGAACAAAGGACTGCTTAAATGATGTTTTGAGTTTGCTGTGAGGAGAGGGTGAAATTGTTTCACTTTTAATTGTTTCTGATTGGAATACCTGTCTTTGAAATATCAGAAGCTATTTTAAAAATGTCATCAGGTAAAGCTCCAGGACCAAATGGTCTTACAAGCCAATATTATAAGTGCTTTGAAGAAGAACTTATTTAGCCACTAAAGGATATAATGAATGATATACTACAGGGGGGAAATATATCCCAAATATAGAAAGAAGCCAATATTGTGCTATTACCAAAGGAAAGTCAAGATGTCACAAGGACAAAGAATTACAAACCAATTTCATTATTAAACAAGGACAGAAATGTCTTAATTTCCTTTATCAGGTAGTGACTCATAGGAAGCTAAGATTTGGATATTTGTCATGAGTTTCTACACTATTTACCAAGCTTGAAGCAGCCATAAGCACTTGGAACTTCTATACTGCAGTGCCACTTTTAGAAGCTAACATGGGAACCAAGCCTTTTCCGAAAGTTGGTATTTGCTATATGACAGTAATGTATCTGGAGGCTTTGAAGTTTTGATACATGAACGTAGTATTATCTGAGAGACCAAACACAGTAACATTATTGATTTGGCACTATCTTCCCTAAAATGTATGGATTTACACAAAAGTTGATGTTCTGTAAGCTTAGTTATTTTCCTGCAGATGTTTCATTACTAAGCCAGGTTTTACCAGCAACTGATTGTGTTATCTAGCTTACTAACAGAAATTTCTTCAGGAAAAGAACCAAATTAAGAGAACATCAATGATTTCTAATGGTCTTTCCCTTTAAAATTCCTCAAAGGCTAAAGCTTTCTGATAAATCTGTTTCGGTTTATTTTAAAAAGCAGCTACGTTTTTAGACTGCTCTCTGCTTGACTGGCAACTAAATTGGCAACTAAGACTGATGCATCCCTTTTGGTTAGTCTAGGAAGGATTCTTTCTAAAAAATTATTTTCTCCAAATGCAACTCCTAGACTTAGATTATCATGTATTTGGGGCCTCATGTATTGGTGTGGTATAAGCCAGCCTTATCTTGCAAAGTTCCAAGTGCAGATCTCATTTGTCAAATCCACTTACAAACTTCTATGTTTGTGGTTCAAATGGATAGTTAAAAGGGAGCAATGTCCATGCCATAATGAATTTCATGAAAGAGACATGAAGTCATTCTTCTTTTCTTCAAAATTCAGATACATTGGGAAATAATTTTTAGCTGGTCTGTTGTTTTTTTCTCCTTATATCTTCCAAGTTCATAATTTTCACACCTCAGAATAGAATTAATGCTGTGTGTAATTCACTCTTTAAGAAATGGCTTGGTTGCTTAACTTTGCTTGATTTAATAAGCTTTTTTTCTGCATCCCAATACATTTGAGATGCTAGCCTTTGAGGTGCACAACTCATCAATTTACTTCTGTTGGGTCCAGCTGTTGCTCAGACGACTGATTCAGAACTGAAGAGCTTCCTACCAAGCATCCTTCTTTCATTTCTCTAGAACTCAGCTCACTTGACAACTTTCAGGTTTCTTTTAGACCATGTACTCTTTCAAAGATACCTTTTCTCTTACTTCCTTTGCCTATAAGAGGGGCCATCATTTGGCAGCAGTTATACCTGCTATTTTTCCCATTTCTTCTCAATCTTATGCTACTGAAAATAATTAAGCTACCCTACTAGGTTCCCATTAAACCTTTGTTATTGAAGAAAAAAACCATGCCATTCTGGGTTTTAGGAACAATTATTCATAAAGTATAATACGAGAAAACAGCCAGACTCCGTTCCTTGTGTTGGATTTTTCTGAACTTAAATTGTAATGCTAAAAACACATCTTCTCACAGTGAAAGAAAGGAACATTTATCTGAATTTAAAGGGTCACTCCATACATCATAAGTTAGAATGAGGCTGCAACAATATAGTATTTCACCATAAGCTTTTGACAAAATAGTCCTGGCAGTCTGTATGTGAACAGCACTCTGTCCACATCTGTATTAGGTTAGAAAAACTTATACAGAGAGTCTACAATAAAGTGAACTGTATGCAGTTTACAGTAAAAATATTTGAAATTTACAGAAATTCATCTATGAAACTGAAATTAAAACCAAGGCTTTTGCATTTTAATCTAACCAAGTAAAGTAATATTCAAGGTTTCATTGGCTCTACTGCATTTCACGTAAACAGCATTAACCAAGCAGAAACTAAGCATGTAAAATAAGAATAATGTAATACAACTATAGTAGATTATTACTGTGGCTAGAGTTTTTAGTTAAGTGTATATTTGTATCATATTCACACCAGTTTCAGCCCTGAATATGTGTTAAAAATATCTACTTCTGAGCCTTGTGTTTGGACATCCCTGAAGCATTCATTTATCAGTCAAATCATCACTTCCACTGTGTATTGTGCAGTCATCTCAGATTTGTGTTCCTGAAGGGATTGAAAATAGCTGAGTTTCAAAAAGTCAGCAAAACACACCAAACTAATCCACTAAAAGTAAAAAAGACCCATGGAACAATAATTTACTCATATTTACCATACAGCAATGTTCTCTGAATAATTCCAATTAAAGTTATTATAACTCAACAATTCAGCCACCAATGCTGCAAATGTTGTTAATGTCAAATGTTGTTAATGCAACAAAAAAAGGCAAGATAAGAAATAATGGATGGAAATTAACCAAGGAGAGAAGCAAGCTAGAACTAAGGAGAAATTTCCTAATAGTGAGAGCAATCAACCAATGGAACAGTTTGCCTTCAGAAATTGTGGGTGCTCCATCACTGGAGACTTTTAAGAAGAGACTGGACAATCATTTATCTGAAATGGCATGAGGTCTCCTGCTTGAACAAAGGGTTGGACTAGAAGACCTCCAAGGTCCCAACACTATTATTCTATTATTTCCAAGTTCTATGAACTGTTCCAACATGATGTTTTAAATGTTTAATATAACTTAATCAAAAATCATTTTATGATCTGTCCATTTCTTGGTTCATTTCATGATACTGTTTGTATATCTGTCCTCTCCATCAACTTTCATGTGAGGATTTTGTCCATTCTGCCTATTCTGAAGTTAGTCTGTTCCATGTGATTTTCAATGTCGTTGTTTAAAGGAACAAATGCATCATATGATCTTTCTATATGTGTTAATATGTGATCTTTCCTACATCTCTATGTAACTTGTCACCATTTTTAATTTTTAATAGGCATGAAATGCTATGAACTTTTCCAAAACACATACACTATTACAATTTATCTAAATGTGTATGTTTTTGTCTCAATAATTATTTTAAGTTAATTTCATGAATTTTATGTCCATCTATCACATGACAGAATCTATTTCACAGAATGTCCTTTGAATGAGATGTCAGATGAATTTCTTCCTGCATATCTACCAGAAGATTAATTAGATAGATAGAGATTAAGAGACAGAAATAGAGATAGAAACAGATAGAAGGACAGAAGGACAGACAGAGGAGATATGGCCATTGCTATCTTCAAACTGTGATAAAAGGCTTTCAAATTTCCTGCTTCAACTGAGCTCTTTCAGTTTGTGTATGACTAAGGAGATGCAGCTAATCAAACCTGATGTAGAACTTCAGAGAATGACTCAGCTCACAGGTAATTTAAAATGACAAGAGTTACAAGTCTCTGTACATAATGAAAATATACTCTCATATGAAGAAGCTTTTAGGCAGCAGTGCTCTTTTGCTTCATATTTCTATATAAAAATGGATATGAATATATAAGCCAGCTATAGAAATGTTTGGTTACTAATTTCCCATTTTCATACTCTGAAAAATGGATTAGGGTCACCGAGCCAGGTGTAGACTTTGATAAGTTACTAATTAAATCATCTTGCCTAAATTCATGTAACTTGTTAGGGTTGTCAGAATATAGAGCATTTCCTCTGACAGAGTGAGATACGAAACTAAACCAAATTATCCAGATCAAGGTATCAGACATTCCTGCTGTTTCATGCCTACAGGACTTCTTTATTTTATTATTTGCTTTAATTGTACAAAGTTTGCATCCTGCCCTTGAGAATAGAACCATAAGGCTGTCAAAATCTGTAGAGTTGAGAACTGCAGTTGTAGAAGATACTGGGAAAATTTGCATTGACAAGGTCTCAAGCATCTGATTGCATTTATCAGGGACTTATACACTGACTCTTCACTCTAACTCTTTGGTTTTGAGTCTTCCCTCCCTCCCTCCCTCCCTCCCTCCCTCCCTCCCTCCCTCCCTCCTTCCTTCCTTCCTTCCTTCCTTCCTTCCTTCCTTCCTTCCTTCCTTCCTTCCTTCCTTTCTTTCTTTCTTTCTTTCTTTCTTTCTTTCTTTCTTTTTTGTTACATAGTTAAAAACTATCCAATGATCCATCTATTTCTTGGTCCATTTCATGATACTATTTGCATATCTCTCCTTCCCATTGACTTTCATGTGAAGATTTTATCCATCACATTTATCCTGTTACATATAACAAATTTACTGCTTAAAGAACACTCTTAAGATTTGATTTTTTGGTTTCTTTTCTTATTCCTTTTTTTTAGGTTTGTGCTCCAGACAAGATGCAGGAATGTGAGTTTAGTGCCCTAGGCTTTGTGGCTGTGGTCTATCTTTGGAAGAAGCTCCTTTTAGCATCTTTGATTTACATTTCTCTGCCTCGAGGCTGGAAACATGTGAAGCAATTCCTAATTCTCAGTTTGCCCACGCTGGCACACACACAGTGACACACACATCTGTTAACAGAAAACAAGTTAAAATCTGTTTTTTTCAAGTGAGCAGAAATATTGGCATCGGAAAGCAGCTGCTGTTGGGGGTGGGGGATAATTGTTTGTTTCTCCGTTGAATGCAAAGTTATCTAATTTCATACTTCTCTAAGACCTTAGCAGATCTTTCTAGTATGGTTGCTTCCAACAGCTTCTTCCAATGTGAACAGTCTAACTAAGAAAATCAAATAATGTGAATAATAAAATATGTCAGGTAAAAATGAAAATAAATAAATAAATGAGACATGAAACCCTACCATGTTGAAATCAAGCATGGGCAAGCTGCAGATATCAAAATGCCTGATTTCAAAGCTGCCGGTAAAAGAATGCTGGGGGATAACACCCAGGGGGAGGGCCTTCTCTGTGGGGGCACCTGCCCTTTGGAACCAGCTACCCATGGAGCTTAGGATTGCCCTCAACCTTCGATCATTTTGCCGAGACCTGAAGACCTGGCTCTTCGAGCTTTCCGGCCCAGGCTGAGTTTTAATTGGGGTTTTAACTGAGGTTTTATATTTGTTCAGGGATTTAGTTTAATCTTTTTAAATTGCTCTTAATTTTTGTATTGATGTTTATATACCCTGTAAACCGCCCTCAGTCCTACAGGAAAGGGCGGTATATAAATTCAATAAAATTCAAAAAAAAAATTCAAAAAAAAATTATCCAGGCTTCTGACAAGGGCAACTGTTACAGGTAATCATTGCATGAAGGAAGGAGGTAAGGAAAAAGAGAGGGCGGGGGAGGGGGAAAGGGCATTAGAACACTAGGCAGGAGTGGAGCATTGGGTTATATGAAAGCCCCAAGCAACTCACAAAAATTCCTTTGACCATACTAGCTAAAAATTAATGGAACTATTTTTTTCAGTTTTGAGACCATATGAAAAGTGTACAGTAACCTAACATAATTCAGGGTAAACAGCACCCCCCCTTCAACAAATTCAAGGATAAACCAAGCCCCACCCAATATGATATTGGATTTTCCTCCTCCCAGACACCTAAAAGTAATAGCTGCTACAAAAGTTGGAAAAATTCAGTGGAGTAAGATTCACTATTATTTTTGACCATATGTCTTCAAGGCAGACAAAGATAAGAGTGGAAACGTGATGTTGAAAAGTGATTTATTTTAAAAATAAACAAAATTGTCCATCCATTATGTTCCTGATCATTGTAGAGAATGAAAAAAATAACCTTGATAGTCATTTGCAAGAACTATTATCTCGGCAGAGGTTAAAAATATTTCTGAAGCCCCAGGACATAAGATGATATACGGAAGACATTCAGGGGTTTGCTTTCCTGTTTCACAGAGGTATAAGGTGGGGATGGTGGAGGTGCAGCACAGGCAAACTTGCAAGATTGATATCAGCCTTTCTTGGTAGTCTGTCTTGGTTTTGTCAAATAGAAATCAACTCAAGAAAAATAAAATAACTTTATTTTTTATTATTTAAAACAAAAAGTATTTTTTTAAAAAAAACATAACCTAATGGGCAGATAACTTTTGAAGATACAACATATAATCTAACATAAATAAAATATATAAAATAAATTCCATTGAATTGCTTCCATGAAATAAAGAAATATAAATTGTTGAGGTTAATGCCAAAATCATGAGTATATTACTTATAAATGTTTTAAATAACACCCCCATAAATAATGGAGGCAAATATTTACATTCTAATTCTCCTTTTCTTTTTGCTTCAATTTATTAGCAATACTAATTGGCATAAGCATTAGGTATTATACTCTAAATGCTTGTATTTATCTTGCTAAATAATATGTAATAAATATGAAAGCCATATGCTTAAATTTAGTTAAATTTATGTTGTGGATATATAGTGTTAGTTTCACCATTACTACATATTTCTCAAGTTCAAGTCCCCAATCAGATATTGTTGTAATATATCTGTTTTTTGTCCCAGTATAATATTAGTTCTATCAACTGTAAGCATGTAGCTTAATAAATTATGGCATTTTAATTTGATATTGAGTTTTGTAGATTGTTTCTAAATTATGTCTAGCAAAAACAATATATTTCATTTTGAATTGGATCCCTAATATTTTCTGAATGTTGCTTTGTATGGTGTGTCTTTTTAATAGTTCCCAGAGTATATATTTTATGATGGAGGTAACATGCTTTAGTTTGGTACGTTTGTATCTAAGGATGAGGAACAATAAAGAAATTTGCTTCAAAGAATCAAAATGGGTCTTTCTTGAGTTTTGGAGCCTGGGACCTATCCCCACCAATAGATCTGTGAAATCAGGAGGGTCTCCTAAGTCACTTCCAAATATCTTATTTCTCAATATTTTATTTTATAAATGAATGAATTGGGTCTATTGGGTACTCTATATTTGATCCTTCATGGAATGGAAATTCTTTCCTTCCTTCCTTCCTTCCTTCCTTCCTTCCTTCCTTCCTTCCTTCCTTCCTTCCTTCCTTTTTAGTCACCAACATTTACTGTATGCATCTTTTTAAATAAAGTTTTATTGATTATTTTTTTTAAAAGAATTCAATAGTAATCATTCAACAAAACGTGTTTTCTGAGTATCTTATTCACTAATGCAAATTAAATTCCTAATCCCTAAATCTTTTCTCTAACCATTGATAAAATAGGTCCCAAGTTTGAAAATGTTCTGTTTCTTCTTTTTCTTGCAACCTTAAAGTAAGGTCCATTTCTGCACAATCTAGTATTTTTTTAATTATTTTTTCTTCTGGTGGTGTTTCTTCGTTTTTCCAGTATTGTGCAAATATAATTCTTGCTGCTATTATCACATGTAAAATCAAATATGCACTTTGCTTATCAATTTTTTCTCGTATTATACCTAGTAAAAAAAACATGTTTATAGTCTATGTGTTTCTCTAACATTTTTTTCTAATCAAGTGTGAATTTTTGTCCAATATCTCTTTCTTTAACACATGTCCACCACATATGATAATAAGTACCTGGTCTCTGCTTACATTTCCAACATTTCTCGGACGTATTTTTAAATATTTTTACTAATCTTGTTAGTGGCAAGTGGCATCTATAAAACATTTTGTATAAGTTTTCTTTATAGGAAGCTGATATTGTCAATTTATAGTTTCTTTCCCACAAACTATGCCACTTCATGGATTATTGCCTTGTTGTGGTGAAGGGGCTTGTGTAATTCTATGAAGCTATGAGCTATGCCGTGCAGGGCCACCCAAGATGGACAGGTCATAGCAGAGAGTTCTGACAAAACGTGATCCACTGGAGAAGGAAATGGCAACCCACTCTAGTATCTTTGCCATTAAAGATACTTTGGACAGTACCAAAAGGCAAAAAGATATGACACTGGAAGATGAGCCCCTCAGATCGGAAGGTGTCCAATATGCTACTGCGGAAGAGCAGAGAGCTAGTACTAGTAGCGCCAGAAAGAATGAAGCGACTGGGCCAAAGCCAAAAGGACGCTCAGCTGTGGATGTGTCTGGTGGTGAAAGGAAAGTCCGATGCTGTAAAGATTTTTTTTCCATAGGAACCTGGAATGTAAGATCCATGAAGCAAGCAAAGCCGGATGTGGTCAAACAAGAGACAACAAGACTGAACATCGACATCTTAGGTATCAGCGAACTAAAATGGACAGGAATGGGTGAATTTAATTCAGATGACCATCAGGTATACTACTGTGGGCAAGAATCCCTCAGAAGAAATGGAATAGCCTTCACAGTCAATAAAAGAGTAGGAAAAGCAATACTGGAATACAATCCCCAAAATGATAGAATGATCTCAGTTCGAATCCAAGGCAAACCATTCAATATCACAGTAGTCCAAGTCTATGCCCCAACCACTGGTGCTGAAGAGGATGAAATTGACCGGTTCTATGAAGCCCTACAGCACCTTATAGAACTACACCAAAAAAATGATGTCCTTATCATCATGGGGGATTGGAATGCTAAAGTAGGAATCCAAAAGATAACCAGAATAACAGGCAAGTTTGGCCTTGGAGTGCAAAATGAAGCAGGGCACAGGCTGATAGAATTCTGTCAAGAGAATACGATGGTCATAGCAAACACTCTTTTCCAACAACCCAAGAGACAGCTCTACACATGGACATCACCAGATGGTCAACACAGAAATCAGATTGATTATGTGCTTTGCAGCAAAAGATGGAGAAGTTCTATACAGTCAGTAAAAACAAGACCAGGAGCTGACTGTGGCTCAGACCATGAGCTTCTCATTGCAAAGTTTAGGCTTAAACTGAAGAAAGTAGGGAAAAGCACTAGGCTACTCAGGTATGAATTAAATCATATCAAATATACAGTAGACGTGACAAATAGATTTAAGGAATTAGATCTGATAGACAGAATGCCTGAAGAACTATGGATGGAGGTTCACAACATTGTACAAGAGGTAGCAACTAAAACCATGCAAAAGAAAAAGAAATGCAAGAAAGCAAAATGGCTGTCTGAGGAAGTTTTGCTAATAGCTAAGGAAAGGAGAGAAGCGAAAGGCAAGGGAGAAAAAGAAAGATATGCCCAACTGAATGCAGAATTACAGGGAATAGCTAGAAGAGATAAGAATGCCTTCTTAAATGAACAGTGCAAAGAAATAGAAGAAAACAATAGAATAGGTAGGACCAGAGATCTCTTCCAGAAAATTGGAGAGATGAAGGGAACGTTTCATGCAAAAATGGGCATGATAAAGGACCAAACTGGCAGAGACCTAACAGAGGCAGAAGAGATTAGGAAGAGGTGGCAAAATTACATAGAAGAACTATACAAGAATGAGCTTAATGTCCCTGATAACCACAATGAGGTGGTCACTGAACTCAAGCCAGACATCCTAGAATGTGATGTGAAGTGGGCCTTAAAAAAACTGAGCAACAACAAAGCTAGTGGAGGTGACAGTATTCCAGCTGAGCTATTCAAAATCTTAAAAGACGATGCAGTAAAAGTGCTATACTTAATTTGCCAGCAAATTTGGAAAACTCAACAGTGGCCACAGGATTGGAAAAGATCAGTGTACATTCCAATTCCAAAGAAAGGCAGTGCCGAAGAATGTTCAAACTATCGCACAATTGCACTCATTTCACATGCTAGTAAAGTTATACTTAAAATCCTACAAACTACACTCCAGCAGTAGGTGGATCAAGAACTACCAGAAGTCAGGCAGGATTTTGAAGAGGCAGAGGTACTAGAGATCAAATTGCCAACATATGCTGGATCATGGAGAAAACAAGGGAATTCCAGAAAAAAATCTACTTCTGCTTCATTGACTATGCTAAAGCCTTTGATTGCGTGGATCATAACAAACTCTGGCAAGTTCTTAAAGAGATGGGAGTACCAGACCATCTTATTTGTCTCTTGAGAAACCTATATGAGAGTTAAGAAGCAACAGTGAGAACTGGACATGGAACCACTGATTGGTTCAAAATTGGGCAAGGCTGTATACTGTTGCCCTGCCAATTTAACTTATATGCAGAGCACATCATGAGAAAGGCAGGGCTAGATAAATCAAAAGTTGGAATTAAGATTGCTGGGAGAAATATCAACAATCTAAGATATTCAGATGATACCACTCTAATGGCAGAAAGTGAAGAAGAATTAAAGAGCCTCTTGTTGCGGGTGAAGAAGGAGAGTGCAAAAGTTGGGTTGAAACTTAACATTAAGAAAACCAAGATCATGGCATCTGGCCCTCTCAATTCCTGGCAAATAGATGGGGAAGAAATGGAGGTAGTGATAGATTCTATTTTCCTGGACTCCAAGATCACTGCTGATGGGAACTGTAGCCAAGAAATTAAAAGACACTTGATCCTGGGGAGGAAAGCAATGGCAAATCTAGACAGCACACTAAAATTCAGAGACATCACCCTGTCAACAAAAGTGCATATAGTCAAGGCTATGGTCTTCCCAGTTGCAATGTATGAAAGTGAAAGTTGGACCATAAGAAAGGCTGAGCGCCAAAGAAGTGAGCCCTTTGAACTATGGTGCTGGAGAAGACTCCCGTGAGTCCCTTGGACTGCAAGGCAATCAAACTGGTCAGTCCTAGAGGAGATCAACCCTGACTGCTCTTTAGAAGGCCAGATCCTGAAGTTGAAACTTAAATACTTTGACCACCTAATGAGGAGGAAGGACTCACTGCAGAAGAGCCTAATGCTGGGAAAGATTGAGGTCAATAGAAGAAGGGGACGACAGAGAATGAGGTGGCTGGATGGAGTCAGTGAAGCAGTAGGCGTGAGCTTAAATGGACTCCAGAAGATGGTAGACAGGAAGGCCTGGAGGAATGTTGTTCATGGGGTCGTGATGGGTTGGACACGACTTTGCACCTAACAACAACAATGCCACTTCTCTAAGTATGTATTATATCCAAAATTCTTTGTCCATACTATCATTGTTTCTTTTACCTGTTCATCTTTTTTTTAATTCCATTTATATCCCGCCCTTCTCCGAAGACTCAGGGCAGCTTACAAGCTTAGCTTCTATTTTCAGATTCAATAAGAAATTGTACATTTTTAAAAATTAACTTTTCATCAGAAGTTAGTAATCTCTGGTCAAACATAGTCTGCTCTTTGGAAAATTCATAGTGTTTAATATCTTTATCATATCTCACTTGCATTTGTAAATGTGACCACCATGTTAAATCAATGCCCTGATTTTCCATCTTTTGTCTAGATTTTAAGTTCCCTTAAGAATTTAGAATATCTTTATGTGTCCATAGTTTATCAAGACTGACTAGATTTGAATGTACAAATGCTTCCATTGTTGAGAGCCATCCTGGAATTTTCAAATAGATCTTACATTTTTTCCCATGTTAATAATAGTTCATTTCTGATACAGTGGTTTTGGAAATATTTATGTATTTTATTTTTTCCATACCATAAAAAAGCATGTGAACCAAGTTGCATGTATCTTATATTCATTGAATATGAATATTTGTTAGCAGATGACTAAAACTTCTGAAAAAAAATCACTACAAGAAGGCAGGAATGCATAACAATCATTCATAAAATGTGAAAAGATCAAATGTATGAACTTTATTAACCAGACATTTATACAAAGACAATTCATTTGTACCTTTGTTCTGTTATTGATTTCATTTAACATAACTCCCAGCCAGACTTGGAAATGCCACCATAATAAGTATGCAGAATGGCCTGTTTTGATAATGAAAATTCTGAAAGAAAACAAACAAAATCAGAGAGCACCAAGGATCCCACAGTTTAACCTTGAGCTATAAATTCTCTTCTATTGAGACCTATGCAAGGCTGTATAAACTCTTCTTTAAAACTTTGGATAACTTATTAAATCAAGAAATTTAAAGAGACAGTGAGATTGCAGGCAGTAAGGTTATTGAGCATTACCAGGAATTCTTCCCCTTATTTGATTATTTGTAGATCAAGTATATTAATTTCCTCAGGAGAATACTCAAAATAGACTTACACAGGAAGCATTTTCATATTGCCCACAGAATAAGGCATACTGAATTTAAAAATCAATGAATGCTTACAATTGCTGGAGATCAGTGGTGGGTTTCAGCCAGTTCACATCACTTCAGCAGAACCGGTAGCTAATTTTTTGATGCCCAGGCCCAGAATGGAGTTCCAGAAGTGGCATCCACACAGAGAACTGGTTGTTCACAATTTGAATCCCACCACTGCTGGGGATGTGTATCTCAATCCAGGAGATGGATTCCTCCATCTCACTTCTAGTGGCATCAAAATGACCAACCTATATCCTAGAAAAGGGCTGTTCTGAAGAACTTCCAACCAATGAGTAGACAAGATGAAATGAGAGTAAATATGTAACTTGATTCATCCAAATCAATCCACAGTTAAAATCCTCAACAACTCTACAGTAAATCTTAACTGAACCTGGTGGATCTTCTTCCAGGCCTGCTTGCAAAGGAACTATTTATAATTTAATCTATAATCTAAATCTTATACGATGGCATTTATAATCTAATCTATAATCTAAATCTTACAAAATTATTCTTGAGGGGATAAAATGAAATGAAATGAAATTATTGTTATTGTTTGTCATTCAGCAATTTTCATTGACATAATTTCTGTGATGCTTCTTTTACTGTATAATTATTTGAAATAAATGGATTTTATGTTTTAACATCCATGATTTTTATTTTTTAATATTTTATATATATTAAAATATTTTGCTATTTCCTTAAGAATAATGATGTTGCAGAACAATAACTTGTTTTAATAGTTCATCAGCAGATGTAAACTAGCTAAAAAAGAAAAAGAAACGCAATGTTGAAAATAAAAAATAGAAAAGAAAGAAAATAAGAATGTAGTAAAGATAAAGAAAATAAATATATCACAACTGTAAACAATCTTAGAAACTTATTGCCTTCTTTTAAAATAGAACAAATAATCTTTTCTTCCAATATTCCATCTCTTATTTATAAATAAATCATTAAAGCCTTGCTGTAATTCTAGTAGTCTGTCATTTTTAAATCCACTTTGGGATCAAATCCCAAATCTCACATGTCTCTCAATCTTGTCAGATACATGCTCCTTTTTATAACATGGAAATAGATTTATTTATTAAATTTATATTCCACCAATATCACTGTTTCAAGATAAATGAATTTATGAATAAATCTTATATAATTTTCTAAAAAAGTAATAAGAATAATATTGTAGTATAATTATTTTCTTGATATAAGTTCCTTCTTATAACATGTTATAAACATAGTCTATCTATAAAGACAGACACTCTTAAAATTAACTTCATAGTCCATGATAGACAAATATTTTTGTCTGATAGTATAATTGCAAGATGTAAACTGTTTCAGGTAATTGTGATTTTGTCAGTCCTGATGATGTTCAAGTGGTGCTCCAGATGTTTTGGGATTGCACCTAAATCACCTATTACTACTGGTACTGTTTTTGCTTACTTTGCCATAGTTTCTCCACTTCTATTTGCAGATCTTTTCATTTGGTGATTTTCTGCAGTTGTTTCCTCTTCTATTATTCTTTGGCATGATTCCTACAATGCTTTTTCAATATGTAATGGAATTATCTGAGATAGGTAAATGGATTTATGTATAAAGCTCCATGAATTTTTTTCTTGTATAATTAACTAAAAAAACCCTCTTTTGCTAAGAATAATAACACTGCAGCACAATAACTTTCTTGTTAATAGTTCATCAGCATATATCCCTATTTAAACATCAGACTATATTTATCTTGGGAGTACATGTCTGTGGATTCTTGTCATTAGACGCAAAGGTGTAGCAAAGAAAAAGATATGGTTTATTTAATTGATTGAGAATGTATACAAGCCACAACTTCCTTAACCATTTTGCTTAATAAGTCCAAACTGGCTGGGATGGCATTTAGCAACAACCAAGCTGTCTGTCTGGAGCCATTTAGGTTCTCAGATTAGAATTTAGCTGCTCTGTATTATGTTGTCCTGACCATAGCAGGTCCATAGCTTTTCAACATCAGCAGCTTTAGGGGATATGGATTCAACTCCCAGAATTTCCCAGCAAGTATGCTACCTCAGGAATTCTGAAAGTTGAAGTACACACACCTTAAAGTTGAAATTACAGGAATAATTCCAGGAGATGTGGAAGCTTTACCTGATGCAAAATGAAGCAGTTAGGCTGCTAAGCTAACTGCATGATACCAAGAACATCAGGTGTTCCTAATAGAATTTCAGGTAATGGTTTTAATTTTAAAGCTTTCAATGGAGCTGACTGTTTGAGGAGCCACTATTTCAATATGAACTTGTCTGAAAAGCAAACTCAGAAAAGTAGGCAGTCTTTAAATCAGGGGTCTTCAAACTTAGCCCTTTTATGACTTGTGGACTTCAACACTCAGAATTCCTCAGCCAGTGTGGAGCTGAGTGTGGAGGTGGTCTGGAGCCTGTCATCTCTGCTGGGTCTCTACAGCTGCTCCATTCCTGCAGGTGGATCTCCATCCGGTTAGCTGCTCCCCACTGCCAGATGGGCCTGGGATTCCCTTGTCCTCAGCCCCTGGACTCTCCACTCACTCAGAGATGACTTGTTTCCTCCCCATAAGGCAGTCCTGGTTCCATCTCATCCCCCTCTTTCTTCTTCAAACCAGGATCTGATGAAGCCATGACACTGCTCCACTGAAATTTAGTATGTCTCTTCCTTTTTCTAATAGCTTTCCTAGAAAGATGAAAACATTAGGTTCATGAGATTACACTTATATTGCATCTATTTTGCTATTTTGCATTCCCACAAAGTTCAGGTTTCAAAATCCAGATGTTGTAAGGTTCATCCTAAAGCCAGAATTTCATTTTATTTCAGGTGACATTTGAAGATTTCAAGTTAACATAATAATCATTTGAATAACGGTAGATTGTTAGCCTGACCTAACTGTTAAGTGAACAGTCATCTGAATATAGAGGAAGTTTGATCTCTGCATTTATCTTTAAATATAATAATATCTCTAGCATATTACAAAGAAAGACAGGGCAAAAGTAATTAGTTCAATATAAGGCAGATAGATATAGAAAAAATGGACAATTTTAGAAGGATTTTTTTTTAAAAAATGCCTCATTTGAATTGTAGAAAGTGAATGTGGCAAATATCTTTCTGGGGAATGCAGACATCATGGTGAGAAAATAATTCTTATAACAATGTTCCAAGGTGCACATACCTCTAAAGACAGCATTCGGTTTCCACTAAGCATTATTTTGATTTTATAGCTCAAGGGCATCCTTAGAAATAAAGATTGTGCCATGGGCTGATGCTTCGTTTTCCCTCAAACAAGTCTTCTATTTTCTAAAAGATATTAAAAATCTAAATAGCATGGATGTGTAGGGCTTCAGTTCCACCTTTAGAAAAAAGGTGAGGGTCACTTGTTTGCCACTCTTTAAAGCAGCCATTGCTTTTCTCATATTTGTGCAGAATCCAAAATGTTGCATGGCTAAATAAATAGAATAAATACAGCAGAGAAGCACAAGGAAATGCTACTAAATCTATGATTTTATGTTATGAACCCTAGTTTTAGAGTGTATCACACTCCTGAATTTCCAATCCTGTAAAACATTACTTGTCAAACAAAACTGCCATTTAATGCCATAATTTCTACATTAAAAACTTTTGAGCATTCTAAGATTCTTCAGAATGTCATTTGGAAAACTAGCACAATTTCTTTTCTCTGCACTGGGGAGCAATAAAAAAATTAAGCACCTTGTCTAGCTGCCCCCCAGCTTTCTTTACTTCTTTCAATTGACTTGAAGGAATTACATTTAAAAAAAATGCAAGTGTTTTAAATTGTCTTCAGATCACACTGTTAGGGTAGCTATCCACATTGCCCTTCCTACTTTGGACAATAAACCACCAGCAGCTAGCATTTGTCATAATCACATTTTTGTTATTTAATCTTGCAAACAGTGCACTTCATAGCTGCCCTTCAGAGAGAAACACCCTGAATTTTAGATAAAGGTAATCATTCTGTCATTCTCAGCTCGCAGGAGAGATGATATGACAGATGAAAATTCTTGCAAGGAATGATAACCTGTGTATGTCAAAATAACTGAAACTTGTTATGCGTTGTCAGATAACTGCAGTGATGATGAAAAGAGGAAATCAGCTTTAGACAAGAAAGAAGAAGAATGTTTTGCTGCTTTAGAGAGTTATTAGGTTTATGCCAAATAAAAGGAAAATCCACTGGACAGAGATGGCATGAATCTGTGTATATATCTAGAGCCATAACTTCTACAAATCCAAAGATGTCCTCAAGAATTCTAATATTCTAATGCCCTTTTTTGTACATATAAGTGACTTCAATCCATAGCTAGTGATAGCCTTCAGGGCAGAATTTGAAAACTGATATAATCAATTGAAAGCTGAAGTGTGCCTAGAATGCCTTATCATGGTTTGGAGGAGATGAAGAATATCTATTACCCATAAGATCTTTGAATTTTGCATCTGAAACAGATTTCTGGCTGTTTTCACAGAACCAAAACATGAAGACAAAATGCCTGCTAAGAATTCAGATGCATTTGCTCTTTGGACTTGGTCCATTTCAAAATGAGTAGGATTTGTGAAACCTTCCAAAATGGCTTCCAAACCAAATGATTTATACTACTAAGAGGCAACAATTTAATTCTTAAAAAAAACAAAACATTCCATGACATTTCTAAAAATCTACATAAAATTCATTTTGGGGGGTTTAGGATAATTATCCTTTTAAAAAAGAATTAAATGATCTGAAATGACCCTTCCTTCCTTCCTTCCTTCCTTCCTTCCTTCCTTCCTTCCTTCCTTCCTTCCTTCCTTCCTTCCTTCCTTCCTCCTACCTATCTACCTACATCTTGGTTTCAGAGCACAAATATTATCTCTACTCCTCTCTCCAGGCCAGACAAATGTTCTCTAGTACAGGGGAAGGAAAATATTATCACTACTTTCATTAGATAAAGAAAGTAGGGTCTCCCCTTATAGAATATCCTGGACTTAGACCAATACCATACAACTGTAGCTGGTTTTTCAGGATAAAATCCCACATGATTTATAATATTGCTATATTGCTATAATATATATTGCTATATATTATCATCAAAGTTTTATGCCTGGGCATTATGGAATTTGTACATGACAATAGCAATATTTTCTATTCTAGCATCATACATAACAAAATTAACTTTGCTGGTTGGCTGTTATGACATGATTTGTTGATAATAGTAAACGATAAATGAATACAAATCTACACTGATGTCTCTTCAAATATAATTAATAGTTATTCAGGTCTAGGCATCTGAACAAATTTTATTAGCATAGAATGTCATAGGGCTTTAGTAAAATCCCATACAAATTCTGAGATGAAAGAATTTAACAGGAAATACACAGAAAATATAAATGTACTCACCATTTTTTTTCAATTAAAGTTTGTTGATCCCTTATGTAGTATAAGCTTACTGACTTACTTTGACTTATGAAGGGCCTAATGTTCATCTTTGCAATATCTCTAAGTATAATTTGTAACCCACTTGTCTTTCAAATAAACTTTAAAAACTATAGTTCTTTCCTCTAGGTTAGATAGACAATGACAGGGCAGCATTACCAAATAATCAGCCTTCCCATTCCAACTTTTTTTAAAAAATAAATTAATAATGAGAGAGAGGGAGAAGAGGAAAGGAGAGAGAGAGGAAGGAAGGGAAAGAAGAAAGAAGCTAATATAAAAAATGACTGAGAGAATATTTTCTTTAAAATGTCTAACTTTCCAAAACTAGTAATGTCAAATAATTTAAATATATTTTTATTAATAATGTATGATGTTTCACAATTAAAATGTATTATGGAAATATATATACAATATACTGTATAAAGGTAAAGGTAAAGGTTCCCCCGCACATGCGTGCTAGTCGTTTCCGACTCTAGGGGCAGTGCTCATCTCCGTTTCAAAGCCGAAGTGCCAGCGCTTGTCCGAGGACGTCTCCGTGGTCATGTGGCCGGCATGACTAGACACCAAAGGCGCACAGAACGCTGTTACCTTCTCACCATAGTGGTCCCTATTTTTCTACTTGCATTTTTACGTGCTTTCGAACTGCTAGGTTGGCAGAAGCTGGGATGAGTAACAGGCGTTCACTCTGTTACACGGCACTCATGGGACCCTCTCTCTGATGACTCAGATAAGGTTGCTAAATGCTGGTCAGATAAAGTGCCAATAGCCATGGATTTTAGTGAGAATATCAACATGTATTTCAAACCGTTCAAAAAAATTCTTTATTCCAGAATGACCTAGATTTCTCCAAGATGAAATGCCATTTAGCAAGAATTTTGATCATTCTGAGGGACCTTGATAGACTTTCAAGTAACAAGACACCAAGTTGCGGGGCTTTATGCCAAATCCTGCACTTTAAGATTGAGTATACTCCAGATGTTTTCAACCACAATTCCTTAAATCCCTTGGAAGTAGTTATAGATGGATAGAACTAAGGTTCAAAAGACAGGAAGGCCATTTGGTTGCCTACTTTTCACATAGAAGATGGTGAAGGGTCCATTCATTAATAGCCTTAATCAAAAACAAAAATGGTCCAGCCAGCATATGTAGAAAAAAGAGGGTGATATTTACTGTAGCTTGTTTCTGCCCAAAAAACCTGCTGAGAACCACATTTTTCTCTTTCAGTTTCAAAAATAAAGGTGTATATTGAAATCAATATATACAGTGTGTGTGTATATAATCCCAGGCATGTTAAAATTAACAATAAAATTAACAATATTTTTAGCAATAAAAACTGTTTTAGTTTTTAATTCTATCCCAGTGTTTGTTTGTGTGTGTGTGTGTGTGTGTGTGTGTAATTTTTTTGGATTGCTAACCAAGAATTAAAGGGAGACTAATATGGCCATTTCAAACTCATTTGTTCTCATCAGTCAGCCATAGCCTTCTGAGATTTGAACCTGGGCCAATTGCACATTAGGAAAATATATATATGTTGAGTGTTTGTTAAGTATTTTAGAATACCTTGCTAGGCCCCAAACACGGGACAAATCTTATTGCCTGTTTCAGCCTAACCTTTAATTCTTTGTTAGCAATCCAAAAAAATTTACACACACACACACACACACACACACACACACATAAAATGTTTGTTAAGCATTCTTTGTTATCCATCAAAAAAAATTACACACACACACACACACACACACATATGTATGTGTATATATATATATATATATATATATATATATATATATATATATATATATATATATATGAACACACATTCCTTTGTCCAAGAATATTGCTTTCAATCTGAATATCAGAAGGAAGTGTTGTTGCAGACCTAACATTATCTGAAAATATTATTGATTTGTTTTATAGGGAGACGGCTTTTTCTTTTCACGTTGCTGTTTCCATTTATTGAAAATAATAAAGGTCTCCTTGGACCTCACCACCTGCCATCATTCAAAAAGTGCCAATGAGTCAAGTACTTTGTTCTGATACCCCAAGGCTGATTTAAAAGAAGAATAAAACTGGCATTGTCACAAACGTCATAGGATAGACGAAGAATTTTATGGAGCCATTTTATGGAGATAAAATGTCACTAGGTTTTATGTACTGAGACATCTGCATATTTCTTCACAGCTGAGTCCTCTTGATGAAGGTTGATCATGCATTTAATTTTACAGATCTCTCTTCTGGTAAGTTCTCTGCACAAGACTAAATGTCCCATTAAAGTTTCTCCTTTCTTTTTGTGTTCTTAGACAGAAATGTTGTCTGTAGACATGATGTATCCTTTTTGGAAAGTAGAATGACCTCAAGGTTTTGCTGCTTCTTTCATTCATTCCAAAAGTATGAACTTTTCTAGAATCTAAAATGGTCAGTGAAATCAATCAAATAACTATTCTTCCTTCCCCAAATATATTGAGACAAAATCCTGGCTAATAAAAAGTATTTAAATCAAGAATACCAAAAGCAATATATCAGTCAATATTTCTACCTCGTCATGTATTTAGTTTTAAAATTTTAATTTATTATAAGTATATATAACATTAAAACAAAGTTATAAGGAACTAGGCTGGCCAAGCATTTGAGGAATATGATATATATGAATTTCTATATTAACAGACCTGGATCTCAACTTCCAAGCTACTGTAAATATTGAATATTGTTTAACATCAATTTTGCTTTTTATGAGTGCTCAATTGAGATCATCGCTATTTAAGGTGTGTAGTGGGGTAACCCAGGGCTCTGTTCTAGTCCCAGTGCTCTTCAACATCTTCATCAATGATTTGGATGAGGGGATAGATAGGCCTGACCCAAGTAATTCAGGGCCCGACTCATGTGGGGGGTCACACTCTCGACCCGGTGTTCCTGTCTGGACAGTGGTTGGATGATCTGGGAGGGGGTTCACCAACCATTGTTCCCCTGTCATGGTCAGATCATCATCTGAGGTTGTTTTTTGTAACTTTATGTTTTATTCTTGCCCTGTACACCGCCCTGAGTCCTTCGGGAGAAGGGCAGTATAGAAATATTGATAAATTAAATTAAATTAAATCTTCTGTGGCTGGTCTTCCGTTATGCCACCCCCCGCCGCTGGGCTGCGGAACTGACCAGATGCCCTCATCGCATCCGCAGATAATCACCTGGGTGCCCTGTTTAGGGTGATTCGCTCCCTCCTTAACCAGGAGGTGAGGGAGGATCCCTTACAGGGACGGGCCGAGGAGTTTAGTCATCATCTGACGGACAAAATCGCTCAGATCCGGGCCGGCCTGGACTCTGACTGGGCAGAGTCTGACGTGGAGGAATCGGATGGTCTTGAGCATGTTATCTGGACTGAGTTTGATCAAGTTTCCCCTGATGAGGTAGACAGGATCATGGGGAGGCTGAGCTCCACCACCTGTTTGTTGGATCCGTGCCCCTCCTGGCTGGTTCATGTGGCCCAGGAGGAGACACGAGGCTGGTTCCAGGCAGTAATAACTGCTTCTTTGGAGGGGGGTGTCTTCCCTGCCACCTTGAAGGAGGTGGTGGTGAGACCCCTCCTCAAAAAGCCTGTCCTGGACCCGGCTGTTTTAAATAACTATCATCCAGTCTCCAACCTTCGCTTTTTGGCAAAGGTTGTTGAGAGTGTGGTGGTGCATCAGCTTCCTCTGTTCCTGGAGGAAACTGATTATCTGGACCCATACCAATCGGGTTTCAGGCCCGGACACAGCACGGAGACGGCATTGGTCACACTGGTGAATGATCTCTGGCGGGCTCGGGACAGAGGTTGTTTCTCTGTCCTAGTCCTATTAGATCTCTCAGCGGCTTTTGATACCATCGACCATGGTATCCTACTGCGGCGTCTCAGGGGGTTGGGAGTGGGAGTCAACATTTTACGGTGGTTCTCCTCCTATCTCCTGGGCCGCTTGCAGTCAGTGTTGATGGGAGGGCAGAGATCTGCCCCGAGGCCTCTCATTTGTGGAGTTCCTCAGGGGTCGGTTCTCTCACCCCTCCTGTTCAACATCTATATGAAGCCGCTGGGTGAGATCATTTGTGGTTTCAGGGTGGGGTATCATCAGTATGCTGATGATACCCAACTTTTTCTCTCCACCCCGAACCAACCCAGCGATGCCCTCACTGTGATGTCCCATTGCCTGGAGGCGGTCCAGGTCTGGATGGGGAGAAACAGGCTTCGTCTAAATCCTGCCAAGACTGAGTGGCTGTGCATATCGGCATCTCGGGTTAACCAGTCTATTCCACCTTTAATGATGGGGGGTGAGGTGTTACCCCCATTGATAGGGCTCGCAACTTGGGCATCCTCCTGGATTCGCAGCTCAATTTTGAAGATCATATAGGAGCCGTGACCAGGGGGGCTTTTGCCCAGGTTTGCCTGGTGCGCCAGTTGCGACCCTACCTGGAGCGAGATGCCCTACGCACAGTCACTCATGCGCTCGTGACCTCCCGTTTAGACTACTGCAATGCTCTCTACATGGGGCTGCCCTTGAGGACCACTCGGAGGCTTCAGCTGGTGCAGAATGCGGCCGCGTGAGTTGTGATGGGGGTTTCCCAATACTCCCATGTAACACCTCTACTCCACGAGCTGCATTGGCTTCCGGTTGCCCTCCGGGTGAGATTCAAGGTGCTGGTGATGACCTATAAAGCCCTAAATGGCTTGGGTCCGGGATATCTGAGGGAACACCTGCATCAAGTTCCCTTCGTCCAGTGCGCTCCCACAGGGAGGGTCTTCTCAGGGTGCTGCTGGTAAAAGATTGCCGGTGGATAACACCCAGGGGGAGGGCCTTCTCAGTGGGTGCGCCTGCCCTCTGAAACCAGCTGCCCGTGGAGCTTAGGACTGCCCCTGACCTTTGTACATTTTGCTGGGACCGAAGACCTGGCTCTTCGAGCTCTCTGGCCCAAGCTGAGAATTTTAATTTTAATTGGGGTTTTTACTTTTGTTCAGGGATTGATTTAATCTTTTTTAAATTGTTTTTTTTAACTTTTGTATTCCTTGTTTTAAATACCCTGTAAACTGCCCCGAGTCCTTTGGGAAAGGGCGGTATATAAATCCAATAAAATAAAAATAAATAATAAAATAAATTTGCAGACAACACCAAGCTGGCAGGAATAGCCAACACTCCAGAAGATAGGCTTAAGATACAGGAGGATCTGAACAAACTGGAACACTGGGTGCTATCTAACAAAATGAAATTCAATGGTGAAAAAAAGTAAGGTTCTACATTTAGGCAAGAAAAAACAAATGTACAGGTATAGTATAGATCAGGGGCCGGCAACCTTGGCTCTTTTATGACTCGTGGACTTCAACTCCCAGATTCCTGAGCCAGCTGTGCTCAGGAATTCTGGGAGCTGAAGTCCACGTGTCATAAAAGAGCCAAGGTTGCCCACCCCTGATATAGATGGTACCTTGCTCAATAGTAGTAACTGTGAGAGGGATCTCAGAGATCTCAGAGTCCTAGTGGACAGTCACTTAGATATGGGCCAGCAGTGTGCTGCAGCTGCCAAAAAAGCCAACACAGTGTTAGGTTGGATTAACAGAGGGATAGAATCAAGATTATGTGAAGTATTAATACCACTTTACAATGCCTTGGTAAGGGCACACTTGGAATACTGCATCCAGTTTTGGTCACCACATGTAAAAATATGTTGAGACTCTAGAAAGAGTGCAGAGAAGAGCAACAAAGATGATTAGAGGTCTGGAGGGTAAAACTTATGAGGAGCAGTTGCTGGAACTTGGTATGTCTAGTTTAATGAAGAGAAGGATGAGGGGGGACATGATAGCAGTATTCCAATATCTCAGGGGCTGCCACAAGGAAGAGGGAGTTAAGCTATTCTCCAGAGTGCCTGAAGGCAGGACAAGAAGCAATGGATGGAAACTAATCAAGGACAGAAGCAACCTAAAACTAAGGAGAAACTTCCTGACAGTTAGAACAATTAACCAGTGGAACAATCTGCCTCCAGAAGTGGTGAATGCTCCAACACTGGAAGTTTTTGAAAAGAGACTGGACAGCCATTTGTATAGGTATAGGGTTTCTTGCCCAAGAAGGGGGTTGGACTAGATGACCTCCAAGGACCCTTCCAACTTTATTATTATTATTATTATTATTATTATTATTATTATTATTATTATTATTATTATTATTATTATTATTTTAACTAAATGTTTACAAGGATTCATAAACAACATTAAGAGCTCAGTTTAATGTAGAAACATGGTGGAATGAATTTAAAAGAGAACATCTATCATGACATCTATCTTTCTAAAATGTTCTACTAGATCAAGCTTATTGTTGTTTCCTGCATCCCTCACTGTGCAGTATCAGAAGCATTACTTAAGTCAACAAGTTATTTTTGTGTTTAATCATCTTGTTCAATGAAAGAGGGAAGAGGACATTGGTCCATCATTATGTTTTGTAATAGTATTGACTTCAGGGCAACTCAAAAAAGAAAGAATTGGATTTAGAGCAGGGGTGTTAAACATTGTTGACTTTAGGACTTCAATTCCCAGAATTCCCCAACCAGCATTTTGAAGTCCATAGGTCTTACAGTTTCCAAGGTTGGATATTCTTGATTTTAGGGTTCCCTAACTAGTTCCCAATAGATTATATCTATGCCAGACCTTAATGAGATTTTGTCACATTTAATATGGTTTTATGCAGATACACAGTTGTTATTTATATTTTTTCACCTTCCTTGCTTGTAACTCATTAACAAGGATGGTAGTTTGTAATGTGTTTTAATGTCTAGCAAGATTCTAAAATATGCCTGTCATAAACATTTCTTGAAAATGGATTGTAAGGGATAATTCAAGGAAAAGAGCTGGACCAGAGGGATCTACTATATAACTAAAGTGAAACTGTTCCGATACAATTAAAATTTTCAGCAACAAATGTTGTCTCCTATTTCCATTCTATTCAAGTGATAATAACACTAATTTGAAAATCTGTTGTAGTTTTATTTACTAAACTGCAGTTCATATAGCAGCTTAATGACAATGAAATATTAAACCCCAAATGATATAATATATTTGATAAGCCCTTGCTTTTTATTTGTCTGATGCACTTTGTCAGTCAGACATTAAAAAAATCATAAGTTATATGATAACCATCATCAGAAAACAACCCTGACTAATTTAGACCAACATTCTGGTTTGTTAGCCAAGAATCAATGCTGTACAACAAACCATAGAATATCATAAGGTAAAGTAAAGGTAAAGGTTCCCCCACACATGCATGCTAGTCGTTTCCAAGTCTAGGGGCCGGTGCTTATCTCCGTTTCAAAGCCGAAGAGCTAGCGCTTGTCTGAGGACATCTCCATGGTCATGTGGCCAGCATGACTAGACGCCAAAGGTGCACAGAACGCTGTTACCTTCCCACCGTAGTGGTCCCTATTTTTCTACTTGCATTTTTATGTGCTTTCGAATTGCTAGGTTGGCAGAAGCTGGAACGAGTAACAGGCGCTCACTCTGTTACACAGCACTCGGGATTCGACCCACCAAATTGCTGATCTTCTGATCTACAAACTCAGCGTCCTAACCCACTGAGCCACTGCGTCCCTTTAGAATATCATAGCAGCATCTAAAAGTGGGCATTTGTGTTTTAGGGACTTCTAGTTTACCTGGAACTTTGAGAATCAGTTTTTATCTGTCCCAATTTTACTTCTTTTCTTTCCACTCCCAAATATTGATACTTGCCTAAAAATAGGAAAAGAGGCATGTGATAATATGAAGTCTTGCCAATGTTAACTTGAAACAAAGTGTTTTGAAAAATCAGACATTTCCTAGAAAGAATGGCAAGATTCTGTATTCCTAAATGATGACAGTTAATTTCATCATCTGCTAGAACCTTGTGTGTGTGCCTGTGTGCGTGTGTGACTATGTTGTGTTCTTTCTGGATTCAGATACATAAGCATATATACAGATTTTCACTTTCGAAATGTCATGTCACATATGTTGATAGGTTGAGGCTGCTCTGCTACTGGGAACTGTAGTGAAAGGGAAGAAAAAAAATAAACATCAGTTTTCAGATCTGTTATATTCTTAGCATCTACTTTAAAACATAAATGTCATACCTATTGCAAAGAATAGATTTAAATCTGGGGTGGCCAAACTTTTGATAACCAGACCACAAGAAATTGGAAAATATTGACACAAAGTGAGGGTGGCCATGTCACACATTCTTCTTCATTGGATGTATTTATTAAACTTTTATTAAACCAGTGTAGCTTAGGATATTATCATTGGTGAGAAATTGCAAAAAACAATGGTTTCTTTTAACTCATAACAATTTTGGGTAAAATTTTGGCACATTTGTGAAATGTGGATTTTGTTTTATAACAAATATGAAATTGATATTACCTTGAATTCCTAATGAAGAGGATGGGGGAATTCTTCTTTTTTGGATGTTTTTAAATAAATCAAGGTCATAAGCTGGGGAAGATGTAGTGAAGGATTCTTTCACCGGACAAAAGTTTAACCTAAATGTAAGTTCTAGTCAACAACTATAGTAAAGTCACCATTTCCAGGGTTTGTTACAATGCTTATTATTATTATTATTATTATTATTATTATTATTATTATTATTATTATTATTATTATTATTATTATTATTATTATTATATGAAATGAAAGCAATTCACTTTTTTCTCACTTCCTAGTTGCAAGCAAACATCTTTATTCCTCTTCTATTACTTTCAATTTGTACAGTTTTATGCTGATTGTATCATTCCTTAATCCACAACTATCAAAGCAGTGGAGTTTAGTGGTCTTCCCCGGACTGAAATATATACATTCAAGTTAGGATGTGCAAAGTTTCCAAGGGATTGGGTAAAGCTGCTATTGATTCATACACTGAAGTCATATGTATAATGAAGGAAAGACCAATGTCCATGCAATGAATTAAATCAGGTGGTTAGAAAAGTCTTCTGCTGCTTCTGAGGTTGTTATTGAATGTATGCAACTTACAGCTTCACTTCCGCATATGAACAATTATATGATGGAGGTCTGTAACAGTCTTTGTCAGAATATCACAACAGCCTTCCAAGATCAGACCAAGGCTCATCTTAATCTATGATGCTTGGGCTACAATTTCCTCTATAGTTGTTCTCCTACAAATGATGTTTTGACACATACATTCCCCAATTCAGAGATAACATTGAGTTTTCCAACACCAATACCTCTAGATCAGAGGTCCCCAAGCTTTTGGGCACCAGGGACCGGTTCCATGGAGAGAGGTTTTTCCACAGACCAGAGAGCGTGTGTTTTGGTGTGCTGCCTGCATACAATGAATGGGGCTTTGCTTATTTGTGCAGACCAGTTGCTGGTGTGCCGCAGCCCTGTACTGGTCCACAGACCAGGGGTTGGGGACCCCTGCTCTAGATGAACCACTTCTTCACTTTTCTAGTCTCATTTTTTTTTAAAATCACCAAGTCTTGTGATAATACTTTGAAATGCTCACCATGTTACGAATGTGGAATGACAAGGAAATCAATGCTGTGTAACCTGCTATTGTATCTTACTATGTAGTCTGATGTGAGTGCTAATTAACCATCTATCACACAGTATTGCTAACACATCAGAGACTCAACGCTCTGAATTCTGGCCAAAAGAAGGAGAGTTCTTTCAGTGTGTTCTGACCAACAGCTAAAGGTGATTGAGGAAGGGATCTATTTGAGGAGGAGCTCACTTTTCCAACCTGTCAACTTTCTGATATCCCAGAAAATCCAGTGACTCAAGGGAGAAAAACTTATAATCTCAAGTCTGGCATTTATCCAAAAAAACAAAAACAAACCCTCTTCTCAAATACTCTTAGATGTTCTTTTTTTTTAAGTTGCAATAAAAAGACACTTTAGGTTCAGTGAACTCTGAACAGTGAACAGGCTGCTATGCTGTCTGTTCCTCAGTCCACTGTCTCTGCCTTAAAATAGGCACAGGGGAATATTTCAAAAATATATTGCTGTGAACTTGAACTTTAGCACAGTTAATGTCCTCTGAAAAAGTCTATCAGCCATGCTATTTTCATCCTATTCTGCCAAAAAAAGTCATGGTTTTTATATATACAGTATATATTTTCCTATTATAAGGAAGCCCAAAGATAAAACATTTTTTCAGGTCAAATCTTAAAGTGGCAGAAATTAAACTGGTTTGGCCACAAATGTCAAAACACAAATTTGAATTGAATCATGCCCTGTATGAACTTTGAATCTGAAATATGAAATCAAATGAGTCTGACTGCTAATTATTCTGTAATTATTATCTTTGTTGTGCATAAAATAATATTTTCCCACTCTCTTAACTTAAGGCTCTTAGTGTGCAGCATAATTTTTATTGCTTGTCCAGAATAAAAACCCACACTTCAGCACATCCCTCAAAATGGCAACGAAACAAGTCTCAACATTTGCAAAACATTCCTTTATTAATAGAAATAAATTATTTAGTATAAAAATGTGCATGCGTCAACCATTGCATTTATCATTAGCACAACGCAGGGTTTCAATTCAGTCAGCCATCACAAGAAACAAACTTCATCTTCTTATACAAGTTGAACAAGTGTGGAACAGGAATGGAATTTCTCACAATCACAAAAAAGTACTTACAAGTATAACATCAGACATGGTTTTATTTCAACAGAATTTTTTTTTCACAAGCTAACATTGTTTTCCTTTTGTGATTCACCTTTTTTCATGAGTAAACAGTTCAGACATTTGACAGGCAGTCGTAATATATAATTCTGGGTCATTTTTCCCCCAACCCACCCATGCCTCCTGCTATGGCCTCATGGTCAATCTTTGTCCTTTTACAGCTTAGTCTGTTTTCTAGAGACATTTCAGAGGCTGAGTTCTCATGATGTGATAGTCAATGTTGTTCTTCAGTTCACATATTCTGAGTCTTCAGGTATGATTGGTTTCACCATTCAGTTTGCATGATTGCTATAGCTGACGTAGGTTGTCTTGGTAGAGGAAGCTGCAAAGGAAAAACAAATCCAAATCAGCTAATTGAATAAAGCAATTTTTTAATTATGGTTGTGGAAAGAGGAAAAAAAAATGTATGAAAGCAGCTTAATTGTTCTTAGAAATGATTTCAGCTGATCTGAGATACAGGACATCCTGAAAGAAATTATTTGTAATTAGATACAGTTAATAATATTAATAGGGATTGCTAGAAAATTTTGTAAAGTAGCTTTGCATGAGGATGTTGCCCAAACATAGAATTAGATCAATCATTGAATAATCAAAAGGTTTTTTTAAAAGTTACTCTTACAGCTGCTAGTGATCCCTTGTAAATTTGATAGATTCTTTATCACCATTCACATGCATGCACTTTTTCCGATGCAGACATGCTACAAGCAGATTGTTCTTAAACCCAGAGACAGAAGCCCCTATCTTTTCCTCAGTGACTCCTCTGTCAACAGTACTATTCATTTTTTTCCATTTTCTTTTAATCCATTGAAGTAAATGGCCCTGTGAATGGGAATGTGTGAGAAAAGTTAAAAAACTGAAATAACTCTTGAATTATATCCTGACTGGTAAGGGACAGAATTTGGATGTGTAGGTCCTGGAGCAAGAAAGCTCTTGTTAGAGACACCTGTGTTCTTCTCTTGAGTGGCTAACAGTGGGGGAAAAAGGCCTTTACTTTTATTTTAGATTAAAATAGATGTAGATTAGATTAAGAACTGATTTGCCAGGGGGTATCTTAATTAAGTAGAAATTAAAGCCCACTGGCCCACTGGATGTTGCTCATTCTGTGTAAGCTGAACTCTGAACTAAAAGTAGGCATGCATCCTGCTTTATTGAGAAGATTAAAGTATGCATTCTTTCAATCTCTAAAGTACAATTCTGTGATAATTTAAATAAAGAGAAATTCATGCAAATATGTATACAGGTGGTTCTTGTTTAACAACGACTCTCTCAGCTACCATTCAAACCTATGAGAATTTTTAATGAGTGGTATTTATGACCTCTCAGTGAAACACCCACACATGACTACAATCTGGGTGGTTTGCAACAAACCCAGGTTTTCAACTTTTGCAGCATCCCAAGATCATGTGACCACTATTTGCAATCTTCCATGCAAAACTGGCTGGTGAGGAAGTTGACAAGAAGTCAGAAGTTGTGATCTCATGAGGTTCTCACTGAATGACCTTACAGATGATAAACAGGAACTGGCTGAATTACAGTCATTAAGCATTATGTTTTGCAACCATGTTGCTCAACAATAGAAATTCCTGTCCCAATTACTATTATTAAGCATGGATCGACTGTATTAAATTGTGTACATCTTCTGAACCATCATTGCAACTTTCACAGATATTATAGAAGGATGAAATAAATATGTATGGGAGTATTTCTCCCCAACTGAAAGAGCTCTTACATAGACAATGCTTTTATGCAAATATGCTTTTATGGTTGAGATTTCAATGCATCAGAAGAATGGTGAAATAGAAGGAGTTTTTCATTGGTACCAAATCTATGATGATACACTGCAGCAACAGGACCAGGAAACCCAAATTATACCCAACTTTGATTTGAGATAAAATATAGCCACAACTTTTTCTGGCAGGATTAAGTCAGAGCTACACCTGGATACTAGCCCAAGTTCTTTTATGGGGACTGACCCTTGGGTTGTTGCTTACCTTAAATCTAATTGCTAACCAAATTAATTTGGCTGAATGCCCAAAAGCTTATGCAGGAACACTTGTAACACATCATTTATGTGTTAACAATCTGTGTTAACTCTTTAGAGAATATATTCTATTTCTATGAGAGCACAAACCTAGGAGAATGAATCTGACAACTTGCACAAAATGTCTTTCTATTCCTATCAATAAGCATCATAGAAATAACCATTGCAACATTAACAAAAGCAACTGCACCCACCCCATTGCCGGCAATGGGGAAAAAGCTCCGATATGTCACATGACATCACCTGACGTTGCAAGTTTGACATGTCTGTTCTAAGGAAACCATATATAAAACATACTTTTTAGTTGTACAATATACAGTATCAGCAGATCAGATGTTATACTCAGAGATATCATCAAAAGAGAAAAACCTAATTGGTCTGAGTGGTAGAATAGTCTGCTTATTGATAACATGAACAAATAAACAATGATTGGGAAATTCTACTTTCTGAATGGAAATATATACCATTTTACAATGTCTTTAAAAACAGATAAATTTGTTGCAATAAATTTTGATGTGGAAGGTCAGAATTTGATCCAACCCTAGAAACGTTGCTTTAAATCCATTTTTGAAAAAAAAATATAGTTTGAACCTTGCAATTTGATTTAGCTTTGCCATCCACTTTCCAGATGTAACAAAGTAGGAAAGAAAATATTAGAATCATCTGTTTATCCTCATATTATACACACCACAATATTAGTAATAAATATGACTAATTCCCTGATAAATTTATGCATCTATTGACCTTAACAACTTTGATTCTAATCTTGCAAATGATCCTTAGCCAACAACCACCCCATAGCAAATATTATTAGAGTTTTTCCATTACAAGATAGGAATACATTATCATGAAAATATCAATATGAAAGGAACAGCTAGATCATATTATGAAGTAGATTCTATTGAACTTAAAACAATGTGCTAGAAAACAGCCTGGCAGTTTGGGCCAACAATATTGATTTTCAAGGTTAAAAAAAAGCTATAGTAACATTATAAACCTAAATTTATTTATTTACTGGTATTTCTATACTGCCTTTCTGCTAAAAATTACCAAGGCAGTGCATAACAATTCAAAACAAGTGATGAAATTACTAAAACATGAAAAAATGTTATCCTTAAAATAACAGTAGAGTAACAACAATGATTTCTATGTATTCCATGGAGTTCATTGTTCCTGCTCCTAAGAAAATGAGAAAAGATTTTACAGCATAGTTGTAATTTAAAGAACTAACTGTAAAAATGTTTTGAATCTTTATTGAAAATCAAATAAATGGGATCCAATGGCAACTCAATGGAAATATCACAGGAGATCAACTCTGAATTCCCAGTAAATAGAGTCAAGGAACTGGTGATCAGCCCAACAAGGCTTCAATTTCAGATTGTACTTACTATCCAACTTTGCAGCAAGGAGTATTTAGGTATTCAAACTGCACATTGTACAGAGGTTCTAACATGTGGCCAACACTCTGAATTGAGCAAAGAAAGAACTGGCAACCAGGGCATTTCTTCCATAATTTAGATAATCAGATTTATGTATGATTATATATAGCCATACACAAATTAGCAGTCCAATTGTTACAAATAAAGCTTCCAGATGTTTTCAGTCGTATGTTCCAAAGTAGGTATGAGGATTCTCCAGGGAAATCCTGGATATTTGGGTGCCCTCAAGTCACTCTTGACTTCTGGTGACCATATGGATACATTCCTAGATATTTAGACTCACAATTAAGATGGTAATTACATTCTATGGACCATTTTTTCATACTGATACATAATATACCATTAGGTCTTCCTTCCTTCCTTCCTTCCTTCCTTCCTTCCTTCCTTCCTTCCTTCCTTCCTTCCTTCCTTCCTTCCTTCCTTCCTTCCAAACAGGTACATAAAATTCATATTCAGCAATGTCTTCTCTTGTCAGTATGCTGTTTTAGTTACAAAACAGGCATGCATGGTAAAGTTTCTATGTTAGGCAATAAGCTCTGAAGAGAATGAAAAGATAACTAATTTGCTCACACTAGGATAGTCTTTTCTAATGTTAAATAGAATAGAATAGAATAGAATAGAATAGAATAGAATAGAATAGAATAGAATAGAATAGAATAGAATAGAATAGAATAGAATAGAATAGAATAGAATCTGGAAGGAATGTTGGAGGTCTTCTAGCCCAACCCTCTGCTCAAACTGGAGATCTTATACCATTTCAGATAAGTGACTGTCAAGTCTCTTCTTAAAAACTTCCAGTATTGAAGCACACAAACTTTTGAGGGCAACTATTCCATTGGTTAATGGTTCTTACTGTTAGGAAGTTTCTCCTTAATTCCAGGTTGCTCCTCTCCTTGATTAGTTTCCATCCATTGTTTCTTGTCCTCCCCTCTGGTGCTTTGGAAAATAAGTTGACCCTTTCTTGTGTCAGCCCTCAAATACTGGAACACTGCTATCATGTCACCTGTAGTCCTTCTTGTCTCTAGATTAGCCAAACCCAAATTCTGCAACTGTTTTTCGTATGTTTTAGTCTCCAGGCCTTTAATCGTCTTAGTTGATCTTCTTTGCACTTTTTCCAAGATCTCAACATGTTTTTTGTCATGAAGTTAGAGCTGGATGCAGTATTCCAGGTGTGATCTTACTAAGATTTTATAAAGCAGTACCAGTACTGCACATGATTTTGATTCTATGCCTCTGTTTATAGAACTGCTGGTTTATATTTAAGTGATCGTCAACTAAGACTCCAAGGTATCTTCTCACAGTTACTGTTTTTGAGTCAGGTTTTGCCTAATCTGTATTTGTACCTCTGGTTTTTCCTGCCCATGTGTAAAACTTTGCTTTTTTCCACATAAAATTTTATTTTGCTGGACAGGGCACAGTATTCAAGTATGTCAAGGTCCTTTTGGATCCTAAGCTTGTCTTCTGGAGTGTTGGCTATTCCTGCCATCGTAGTGTCATCTGCAAATTTGATAAGTCCCCTTTTTATTTCCTAAGTCATTTATCAAGATATTGAAGAGTACTGGGACTATGACAGAATCTTGTGATACTCCACTGCTTACCTCCCTGCATGTAGATGTAGTACCATTAAAGACTACTTGTTGATTACAGTTTGTCAGCCAGTTATAAATACATCTGGTGGTGATGCTGTCTATTCCACATTTTTCTAGCTTACCAAGAAGTAGGTTGTGTCTATTTTGTCAAATGCCTTACTGAAATCTAGCATTTCACTGGTCTACTAATTTAGTCACTTTGTCAACAGTTTTGTGTTAGACAAGGAAATTGGGTCTTTATAAAAACTGTTGAGATAATGTATGCAGAGTGCTTTTAACACAGGAACACACAATGTAATATAAATATTAAGTGCTATATTTTTTCTCTATCAGAGCAGGGGAGTAAAGGGAGAATAGCATAACTCTTAGCAGTGAACTAATGTAAAAGTTTAGCCTCTGCTAAGGGATTGTCTAGACTAAATGATATATAGAGAAGATTTTACTGACATTTGCAATTTCTTTGCACTATAGGAAGCAAAATCACATGTGACTGTCTCTCCAAAGCTTAGTTCCATGCTGGCTAGGAGATTGATGCCTCTTCCTTCCAGAAAATTATATGATTTATGCTTTCAATTGATTAAAGATATTTCTGTTTAATTATCTGGCTTTGCTTAATCATTTACATTTCAAAGAAAATTGCATACTACAAGCCCTCCAGGTGCTTTAATGAAGATCCTCAAAGAAAATGAACAATTCCTTTTAATATAACCTATAATTTAGTAAAAACTAAAATTTGTTATCTGTTGTTAAATGAGAGCTATTTTTAATACCTCCCTCTCTGTCAAGTTTAAGAATATTAATATTCCACATTATAATAATACCAGAGTGGCTTTTAAATAACAAACATTATTTCCTTTATTGTGGAAAACCAGCTATATTTTATTGGCATGGTCTGCGTCTAGAAAAAGTGATACAATGCTATAAAAATACAATTGATCAGCCTAGTATGGTTCCTGCACAAATCAGTTCTATTCCATTTCTACATTCATTTGCAATACTTTCCCATGCTTTTCTACTTCAGTATATTTATTTTCAAATTTATGGTTTTTATAAGGCAAGAACTGCATCACAACATCCAAAGAAACACAAAAATCCATTAATTTTGTATCCATGCATTAAAGCTGGCAAGAAGCAATCAAACCTATAACTTATAAACTGAACACAATTTTCATGCATCTATATAGTGCAATAGAGTGAAATAATCTGATTTAGATAACGATTTGAGTTATAGGGAGAGCTGGAGAAGAGAATGTGATAGGAAGAATGGGCAGCTTTAATTAAGCTTTTAAATCAGCATCTCTAAACTTTGATGACTTAAATATAGGTAGATTTCAACTTCCATAATTCCTCATTTATAAGGCCTGGGGAAAACACTGTCAACTTTAGTAGCTTCTATTCCTCTAAGAAGGCAAGGTACAATAATACCACTCATGAAAATTAATGTTAGGTTAGTTATAAACATACATAAATCTAACATCCTTATTACTAGACATGATTTCATCAAAATTGAAATTCATGCAATTTGTGATATGATACTTTTTCCTTAAGAGTATACAGTATACGGTACATTTTATAAATAGAATTTATGTTTATAAGTAAAACACATTTGGACTGAGTTTTCTCTGTACACATACATGCCTAACACCAATCTGACATTTTAAAAAGAAGAGTTACATTCTAAATTTCATTCTAGGCTGCATTAGGATTTTCCAAAAATGGCCTGTTTTTATCCATTCTGTAACAGAATTCATTTACCATCTACAAAGGAAGGCCTTCTTTAGAATAGACTTTGGCATGTACAACCCCCCCCCAAAAAAAGGGGACATTAAAATCCTATTTTAATCCTAGAATTTATACTTTTGGTCATGGTATACCATAGCCTCCAATTTATGGAATACAAATTTTATGACTTTTGGCAACCAGGCAACTATATCATGACTTTAAACATGCTGAAACAAATATATATATATATATTTGTTTTCTGAGGTTTTCGCGGGTGTTTGTATGTGGATCTTTGGTCATTCAGGTTTTTCCCCGCGTAGAGTTGAACATGTATATGTATATGTATATGTATATGAAGTATATGTATATGTATATGTATATGCAGGGCTTTTTTTGTTATAGAACTTCCAGAACGGAGTTCCAGCAGCTTTTTTGGATGGAACCTTGTAGGGTAGGCAAGGCGGGTTCTATGACGTGTGTGAGTTCTGGCACCTTTTTTTTTTTTTTTTACAAAAAAAGCACTGTGTATATGTATATGTGTAGGGGTGTGTGTGTGTGTATAATGTATATATATAAAATGTGTGTGTGTGTGTGTGTATATATATATATATATATATATATATATATATATATATATATATATATATATATATATATATATATATATGTATATATATATATATATATATATATATATATATATATATATATATGTATGTGTATATATATATATATATATATATATATATATATATATATATATATATATATGTATGTATGTATTCCTAAATAGTTGTTTTTTCTGAATTTCTATCAAGCATTTGCAACTAAAATTTCAATAAGTGAAATCTTGTGATGTCCCGTTGCCTGGAGGCGGTCCAGGTCTGGATGGGGAGAAACAGGCTTCTTCTCAATCTTGCCAAGACTGAGTGGCTGTGCATATTGGCATCTTGGGTTAACCAGACCATTCCACCTTTAATGATGGAGGGTGAGGTGTCACCCCCCATTGATAGGGTTTGCAACTTGGGCGTCCTCCTTGACTCCCGACTCAATTTTGAAGACCATATAGGAGCCGTGACCAGGGGGGCTTTTGCCCAGGTTCGCCTGGTGCGCCAGTTGCAACCCTACCTGGAACAAGATGCCCTACTCACAGTCTCTCATGCGCTCGTGACCTCCCATTTAGACTACTGCAATGCTCTCTACATGGGGCTGCCCTTGAGGACCACTCGGAGGCTTCATCTGGTGCAGAATGCAGCCACGTGAGTTGTGATGGGGGTTTCCCGATACTCCCATGTAACACCTCTGCTCCGCGAGCTGCATTGGCTTCTGGTTGCCCTCCGGGTGAGATTCAAGGTGATGGTGATGACCTATAAAGCCCTAAATGGCTTGGGTCTGGGATATCTGAGGGAACACCTGCTGCCAGCATCAAGTTCCAGTGCGAAGGTCCAGTGCGCTCCCACAGGGAGGGTCTGCTCAGGGTGCCGCCGGTAAAAGATTGCTGGCGGATAACACCCAGGGGGATAGCCTTCTCAGTGGGGGCGCCTGCCTCTGGAACCAGCTGCCCATAGAGCTCAGGACTGCCCCCGACCTCCGTTCATTCCGCTGGGACCTGAAGACCTGGCTCTTCGAGCTCTCTGGCCCAGGCTGAGAATTTTAATTTTAATTTTAATTTTAATTGGGGTTTTTACTTTTTTTCAGGGATTGATGTATTTTTTAATTGTTTTTAACTTTTGTATTTCTTGTTTTAAATACCCTGTAAACCGCCCTGAGTCCTTCGGGAAAGGGCGGTATATAAATCTAATAAAATAAAATAAATAAAATAAATATATTAAAAGAAATATCTTCTTCTTTTGCTAAAAGAAAGCATAACTTGTTCCATTTGTTTAGATAAAGTGAATTACATATATTTCCTTATATAAGGATATGCATTTATATAGAGTTGACTGTCTTTATATGTGTATACAAAGAGAGTGAGCAAGGACTTCTTCTTATAGTTTCAGGTTTCATTACCAATAGTTTAATAAACTTGCGTTCTCATTGCAGTGACATCATTTTAAGGAAAAAAAAGTCAAATCTTCATTCACAAATCTGCCAATGGATATTATGAATCTGGATAAGTGGAAGCTTAAAATCAGGGTAAATAAATATAAACTAATGGGATTTCCATCACAGTATTACTATGGCATCTTTTTTTTTAATTGTCTCCTGTATTTTTAGACAGAGAAGATCCTATTCTCAAAGAGGTTTATTCACAAGAAATGGAATGCATAAAAATCTAAATATTATTTTTCCCTGGTTATTAACTAATTCTTATGAAATCCTTTACAATCTATTCTAATTTATCCCTTTTATCTATCCAGCCTAAGATGGATAAAGAAAGAAAAGGAAACACTTAAAATGCCACAAAAATAAAGAATGGCAGGTCTTATATATAATTAGGCAACTTTTGTTTCATCCCCAAGAATCCTTTGCATTTGATGCATGCCCCAGTAGATTTTTCCTGCTGGAGGGAGAGTTTGATTGATTGGCTTGTTGGTTGATTGATTGACTGAGTTGATTGAGTTATTTATCCTTGCTCAATGACAGAGTTCCCTGTGTTTTAAAAACAGCATCTACAACTTTAAATATACTAGAGACTGAATGGAATGTAGGATCCTGATGGTTACAGACATTATTGCTGATTTGCTCAAGTCCTTCACATACTTCAAATTATAATTCAGCATTGATGGATCAGACCAATATCACATTCATGGTTACAAATTGTTGTTCTTTCCCAGTTCAGCTTTAAAAGCATTTAGAACACATAGAAATATTTAGAGATACTATTGATGGCATAATGATTACAGTATTGATCTCATGTTTAATACTAAGAAGAATGGTATCAAGCATAAATTTCTAGCTCACAGATTCTTCACAAATATGGAAGGATCTGCTATAATTGGCTCATTGTCAGCCACAAATAATTGATATAGCCATAATTCACAGTTGTATATGTACCTCTGGTTGATATTCGAGAATAGCACCCTGTAATAACAACAATAATTATATTTATATAATATAATAGTTATAGATGTGTAATATCATAGGAAAGGAGGCTGGAGACAATTTAAACCTTATGTCTGGATAATTATTTTATGAAAGAAAGATGTTTTAAAGAGTTTTAAAATTAATCTAAAGCATACTCTATTGGGAAAATATCTGTTGTGATTATTATTGTTATTGGTTCAAGTAAATTACAAGCTACATACTTGTAAGTGTAGTCTCAGTGAAATAGTATGCTTCAGGATCAGGCCTTGCTTCTTTTCTCTGCAACAGAGACATATTCTGAAATGATGTCCTTGTACTTAAATTAATGTGTCATAACTGTCACTGGAAAAGTAATTTAAGAGCTAAGGGTCACCAACTGTTAGCAAGAAGGAATATTTTCTTTAAAGTAATATAGGTCCTTTTATAGATAGTTTTTAAAATGACTTCGAAGATAGTCCATGGTAAGTATGTCTCTAAAAAGTTTCCACAAAATATTTTAGGGGGAAAAAGAAGGATATCTTTTGAAAATATGGTGACAATCCTGAGTCCCACCATTTTATTGAGAGAGCTCAATAATCTGGAGGAAGTATGAAGTAGATACCCTGCTATTGGAAATCTGTAGATTTTTTTTTAAAAAAAATGTATGTTTTTGTGAAGTTAAGAAAGTTGTAAGAATTCCAATTTGACACAAAGCCAAAAAATGAAGCAAATATTCATATAATCTGTAGTTTCTGGTTCAAGAAAAGCTTTATAAATCTTTTAACAGACTAAATGAAAATTGTCTGTACATCCTGGAATGGTTTCAATAAACATGGTACAGAAACTTCTTGCATAAGCAAGGGAAACACAAAATTGAGATTTCTGTATTAATAAGAAAATTCAGTTTTTGCATTAGGCTTGTCAACTTTGCTCACATCGATTTCCCTTTTAAGTATATAAGAATATAGAAACAAATAACAGGAGTATAAATTTAGTATAACATGCCATGACAACATGCTGCCATTTGATGCAATCATTAGACTACAGGAAAACGTTTAGAGATGTGTCAAAATTCAAGGGCCAGTCCTATATTCTTTTTGTATTTGCATGTTTGCTTGTATAACAAATATATAAATGAAGATAAAATAATATAAGCAATTTATTCTTTTACAACTATCAGAATGGATTTGCCATATCCAATTACTAGTCATTTATCTGTATAAAATTCTGTTAACTTGTAAATTTAATTTTATCATTCCCATGTAAGTTGTAGGCAAGTTTTTTGATGATTTACATATCAAACGAGTCCACACACATCATGGTAAAATATTATAAATGGAATTGCCGTTGCCCACCTTTTTGCTTTATAAAAGGTCCTCTTTGTCATTAGGAAAATCAAACCAACATGAAATATCTCTCTGTACCTAGTTTTGTCCGTGGCATTCCTTAAATCTGATAAGATAAAAGAAGAACTATTTGGGAGATAACAGATTGAAGGTTATCAGAAACATGAAAAGTGAATGAATATTTATCTGAATATTGTATTAATTTTAAATTTCCATTATTACATATATTAGCAATATAATATTTAACAATATGTAAATATATTTATGTAGGTGCAATAGTTAGCTGCTTGAATAGTACATGGAGTCCTCATTTAGCGTTAGCAATTCATTAAACAAAGTGATTGCTAAGTGAAACCTTAACTGTGTTAACTTACTTCAGCTTTCCTTTGCTTTTGCAGACTTGTAAAGGTCTTATATATGAGGATTGGTTGTAAAGTTACTTTTTACTGTTCATTGTGTCTGCAAATAAATTGCTAAATGAGGTGGCTGCTAAACAGGGACTACTTGTTTAATTAATTAATGTAATACTGAAATCTTAAGACAACCCTATTACTCAAAGCTATATTATGTAACAAATAATGTACAAATATTAAATATATCAGTTCATAGACACATTTGCTTTTTTGAAACCTTCTTAACAAAATGACCACATGAATTTTGACACATGTCTGGTTCATGCATGGCAAGCCAAGATAGAAAAATATTGATTTATGAAGCATTCCTGTGAACGTACATCTATTAGGAAGTGCTGCCACTCTTGACCATGGTTAAGTCTACTGATGACTTACTGTTGGTTTCAAGACTTTCACAAAGTTCCGTTTTGACCTCGCCATTTGGTCTGTCATTTCCCTTTTGGATCAGCTTGCTTTGCATTGTGGCTGCAGTGACAACAGCCTTGAAACTCCTCTTCCTTTTTTGCACATTTTGTTCTGGATGAAAAATGATTATATAAACCTTGGGGATGTAGAGCATGCCCAAAGAGACAGAAGCACTTAAACTTAAGGACACTGTAAGAGTTGTTGTCTGGATGTACATCTAGAAAAAATTAAAAAAGAATAGGATAAGTTAAGCTTGTGGAAAAAAATAGAAAATATTTTTCTAAATATACTAGATAGCTTTAAAATTGTTTGTATCTTAATAGAAACATAGGACTTTTAATCTGGGACAGGCAGGCAGTTGGTCCCCAACTTATAACCATAACTGGGACCACAACTTCTGTCACTAAGCAAAATGAACATTAAGTGATTCATGCTCTATTTTACAATCTTTTTGACACAGTCGTTAAGCAAATCATGCAGTCATTATGCAAATCCAGGTTTTCCCCATTTACTTTGCTTGTTGTAAGACCCTTGGGAAGGTTAGAAATGGTGATCACAAGACCTCAGGATCCTGAACCCATTGTGAATACATGCCAAGGGCCCAGATTTTGATCACATAATCAGAGGGTGCTGCAAAGTTTGTTTTAAGTGCAAGGACCAGTTGTAAGTTACTTTTTCCAAGAACATTATAACTTTAAATGGTTGTTAATCGAATAGTCGTATGTCAAGGGCTGCCTCTATAAGAATTGGTCAAGTGGGATAGTAGTTAATGTGACCTGTTAGAACCAGAAAGTCCCAGATTCAAATTTTTATAAAATACCTTGGCTGAATTACTTATTTTATTTTTTTCTATATGTTATTATGAATATGCAAAGGTAAAGAGGAGAAATGTCAGATACAAAGGCCATCTTAAACTTTTGGAAGAAACAGGTTTTTTACATACAATTATAAATTGTAAATATAAACAAATATATAATTTTCACTTTTATAATTAATGAACTTGTCTATACTTTATACTTCATGCTTTCTCTTGATATACAGTAATAAAGTTATAGTATTCCTTAAATATGCCAAAGTAGAAGGAAGCAGTGGTATTATTTCACAAATACCGATAGGGTGCTTTATTCCTTTTTGTGGTAAATTGTTCCTCACTAAAAAGTCCATGGGAGAATATTAATTTATCTAGGAACAATCAATGTAAAATAACTGCATTTTCATATTTGACTTGATTAACATGTCTGACAATATGGTTGGTTTGGTGTAATCTATTCGCTAAACTGAAATTGTCAGGGCAATCTGCCACTAATGCACAATTAGATGAAAGTAATGTTTTGGTACAGTGTGTTCAATATTTAGTTTGAAAAATGGCAGGATTTATTGTCTGAATTCTGGAACTAACAGAAAATTAATATTTCCCCGCTGGAATCAGGGCTATCATTTTCAAACAACATTTCTAATAGAGATATCATAGCAGACATTTTTAGAAACTATAAACATTACAAATTGGAAGTAAAAATAAGTTTCTGTGAGAAAACAATTTGGAATAAATCTTGTTTATAGCCAAGAAGTGAATTTCTCTTCACAACATATTGCCTTCACCTACTCTGAGAAATAGCAACTCTTTTGCTGACAGCACGTTTCTTTCTGTACCTGCAGAAGAAAATAATCATTAGTGCTGCCTTGATTTGAAATGTTGCATGTACTTACTTGTGGGTGGGTATTTTAAGACTGAGACAGCAGCATTCTTGAAGAGGAGTTATTCTATAGCCATAAATTCTATCCATCACCATGTTTTTCATCCTGACTGCCATCTCATACCACCATTACTAGACTAAAGCTTTACATCATGGATCATTGACAAGTAAACATTAAGCCATTTAACTACAACCCAGTTTTGCAATGTTTTTTTTCCCCAGCAAAACATGATAAAATGCTTTCTGATAGCTAGGAATAACTTGAGAAGGTTTTCTTTTCAACTCTATATGGCAATTGTTGAATTGTTGAGAACCATTTTATGTCTTTATTGATAAAACTTCCTGATGTTCATTTTCTCTGCTGTTCTTATTGCATAACTCACATTTTCAGATTAACCCAACATGTTATCAAATATTTTCACTAATGATGCTTTCCAAATCAAGTCTTATGACACTAGTAATTCTCTATAAATTAGGTTGTAACCTAGCATAATTTGACAAATTGGGATTTATCTGGCTCTAATAGTAGCACATTATTAATGATCTCACTTGCAAATACATACCTTTGGATGTTCAATTGAATAATAGGGTTAATTCAATATGGTTTTCCATATCCATTGGGGGGAAATGTTCATATCATCCAAGGTCATTTGGCTGTATCTGACTTAAATGTTCAAAATAATTTCTTGACTCAGTTTGAAAAATCAGTTCAACCAAGAAATTTAACTTATTTGCTTTTAAATATACTCCTACAGCCCAACTTTTTTGCATAAATTTAAAACTTATATTGGTTCATTTTTTTCTATTTCATTTTATTTATTTTTCTGTTTAACTGTTTTTAAATATATCCTAACATTTAAACCAAATAAATAAAAAGGCACTTGTTGGTGCAAGTCAGAGCTAATTTTGTTACTGGATATTATTATTGTATTACTCTGGATTTTCTGAATCTCTTTTTTTTAGGCTGGAAGAGGATATTCTAGAGTTATTAGTGTCTATGTGTCTACGCAGATCGCTTTATGGTATCATTTGCTATCTAAAAACAAAACAAAACAAAACCCTTCCCAATTTTCCAGATTACCAGGTGGCACCCCTAATGTTTTTTTCCCCAATTTCCAAATCTAATTTTTTAGTTGCTCCAGTGCTATTCATTTACCACAAATCATTTTAGAAGATTCTCCATAGTGGACAATTTTCTATTCAGATATCACCAATAAATTAAGGAATTTGCATTATTTCCCTCAGTTTGCATCATTTGCATAATACTAAGTGTGTGAAACATCAGATGCAAATTATGTAGTTGATGCAAAGGCTGTACTTAATGTAATACACATAGTAATGGGCACACCCTCCCTCAAATGGTTAATTGAACTGAGGGTTCATTGAGTTTTATATGCATGTTAGAAAAAAAAATGATCTCTGATATTATTTCTCAATCTAACACCAAGCAATTAATAATGATTTTTAATAGGGAGCATTAGTTCTGTTGTGTGAATATTAATGTTAGTACACATGTGCCCAATAACATGAATTAACTGTATTATCATTGAAGATTTAAAGCCAAAAATACTTTAGTATCCAATGGACACTGTCAGTTAATCTTGTCTGCAGTTGCATATACTGAATGCTAATTCAAAGTTGTCCATAGAGTAAATCAACTAGGACATTTGGCAGATGTGCTGCCATTCAAAATAAATTCAGATAGATTGGCAGCTCCTCAAATACTGTAGAGTGCATTAAAATGCACAGAAATTATCATATGGAAATTTTAACATTCACTGTCACTCTGACAAGGTTTAAATTCTTAGGTTTATAATGTGTAAGTGCACCTATTTGTGTGCCTTGCACAAACCTACATCTGAATTATAATAACCAAAATAATGCTAAAGTAGATCTACCTGTTTCCAAAATTTCAATAACATTTTATGTAGTGTAAGCTAGAAGATGGTTGGTTGGTTTTAATCACAATTACTCAAATGAAAGTCTGGAGTTTATAGAGCTACATTTTTGAAAACCTAGAAAATTTATAAGAACAGGAATGAAGCTTTGATATTGATCATATTTGCTGGTTTGGAAATTAATGTATCTCTTTAATAGTGATGACATTTGAAGAATGAAAACTGCATACCCTGAGATGAAATCCTGGAATAAAGAACAGTGGCCCTGGACTGCACATTCTTTCAAATAGGTCACTCTTTGATTCTTCAGTTATTGACATGATAAAACTTTGGATTTAATGGGATGCATTTTATTATATTTGGTATAAAGTTGAAATTCAAATAGTTGATAGAGCAACACATTAAATGAAATGCAGCGTTCTAATACAGTAGTTTTTGTTGAACATCTTCAAGGCATAATTAAGTAGATTTCTTGTGCAAAATGATGGAGGTTTAAGTAAATAACATCTGGTTAGCTCAAGGGCTGCAAAGTTGTACAAATGCAATCAATATGTTGCAGAAATAGGATTAGCATAGTATACAATAAAATAGCTTAAATAAAAATTGCTTATTCTAGTCTTTTAGATTTTTTAAAATATTTTCCTGAAGATCTTGCCCAATTGCCATTCATTTTTTTAATATTGATAAAAAAATATTCCACCAAACTCCAATGGATAAGTAGAGAGGAGAAAGCACAAAATTAAAAATAAGTAGTCTTGATGTTTATATATGCTTCTTATTCCTAAACGGATTTCTAAATTTGTAAAAATATTCACTGTTTTTGAAAATTGTCTTTTTGAAAGTATTCTGTTGGAGTGTTCATAAGAAAAAGTCCAAAAGCACCTTCAAAAGATTCTTTAAAAGTCAATCTCACAGAGTTCTTCTAACAAGACTTCCTTCTATTATGGCCAAATCTGTTTATTTGTCTGATTCTTCTGAGGCACATTTTTAAAAAATAACATTCTCACACATAATATTCCTTTTTATCTGAATAGAAATAGAATAAAATGTAGAGAATTATGGCAGTGAACAATGCTTTCTTCTGACCTTTGTGTAGCGTGAAAGGATTCTTGGAGTACAATCTTGTTTATAGCTTCATGGTACAATGGCACAATGTGTTGGGTCATATGAAAAGGGTAAGAGATATACTGGACAAGATTTTAAGGTCACTTTTCTATTTTGACAGCATTTCATGGCCACCACAGGAGATTATTTATTCATAGAGGAATTTATCAGAAGACAAACTGAGGGAGTTGCTCAGTTTCAGATTTCTCAGCTTCTGCAAGTGAGCCAGTTTGGCGTGATGGTTAAGACACCAAGCTAAAAACCAGGCATCCATGAGTTTTATTTTTTTTTATTTTAATCCCATTTATATCCCGCCCTTCTCTGAAGACTCAGGGCGGCTTACAATCTAAGAAGCACAAATCAATGTGCTTAGCAATAGCCTTCATTCTATGTATATGCCTGCTTATTAGGGCTTTCGGGGGGGGGCAAGCGGCATTATTATGAAATCAGCTTATTGCCCCCAACAATCTGGGTCCTCATTTTACCTACCTTGGAAGGATGGAAGGCTGAGTTCTAATCCTTCCTTTAGCATAGACTTATGACTTTGAGCTAGTCCCCCTCTCTCAATCCTAGGAAGAACGGCTAACCAACTCCAAAAAATCTTTTTTTTATTGAAAAGTTTTACAATACATTTTTTTAACAAAACAAAACCCCTCCCAACCCCCTCCCCTCTCCCCAACCCTCCCCAACCGCTCCCTCCCTTCCCCTCCACCCTCCCCGACTTCCCAGAGCTAAATACAGGGTATAAAAATACAAACAATCATAATCTACCTTATGCAAACAACAATAAGCTATTAAATCTTATAAAATAACTACAAGCAATATAAATATCACATCAATACTTATTCAAATGCTAGGTGAAACTTTTTAGTCCCATATTTATTCTGAATATATTCAATCCATCTCCTCCATTCCACAATGTATCTCTGTTGCGAATGGTCTTTCAAGTACGCTGAGATCTTTGCCATTTCCGCCAGGTTGAAACTTTTAAAGTCCATTCTTCTATAGTCGGCAGTTCTTCCTTCTTCCAATATTGCCCTACTAAAAGTCTTGCTGCCTTAATTAAATTCAACATCAACTTAGTGTCCACAACAACTCCAAAAAATCTTGTCAAGAAAATATGTAGGAACTAGTCCAGATAGTTTTCCAGAATCAACACTGACTTGAAGGCACATGCACAAAACAACCCTTCTACAATGTGGCATCACCACCCAACTTTTTCTCTCGATAGTTTCATACATACTAAAAGAAACTGAGCTGCAACCACCTATCATTTTTCCTTTTCTAGGAATGTCTATGGGATGTATTAGAGATGAATGCCTTGTTTTGCAGTACACCAATTTTCCACTATTGATATGTTAGCTAAAAGAGAGAAATGGCCATAGTCCCCCATCCCTACTTTTACCAAAATATACAACTATATTTGAATCTCTTCTATTCATTTATGAAGATATGTGTAAAATCCATTCCACACTTTTTTTTATAAAGTTGGTCGATTTCACTTTAAACATTTGCTAACAGATATGCATCTAATAAATACAAACAAAACACTGGTTATAGATTTCCACTCCTCAATAATTTTCCTGTTCAGGAAGAGATAACTTTAATCTGCCCTTGATTCTTTGACTTTCCTTATTATGCAATTTGTTATGACATTCTACAAATAGAACTTCTCTGTCACATTTAATCTATCAAAAATGTTTCATTTGCTAAGCCTTGCTTTAGTCCATGGGCAGGCAAATCCATTGATGAGTCAGGGGTGCCTCTTAAATCAGGCTGCAGCCAAATACCTTTAATTAAGAGTGTTACTTCCTTGCTTGCAAGGAGCCTCACTGAATGTCTTTGCTCTGCTCTCTGCTCTAATGTCCAAGTCTGAGGGCTTGGAAACTGTATATCATAATTTCACTGTTCCAGCTGTTTCAATAGCACCAGTGTTTGATCAACCTTGGGTGATTCCTGACTTGTGTTTCCTGAGGTTGAAATTCCACTGGTTCACCTGAAACAGCTTCTTCAGAGTCAAATTCAGAGTCCTGGGCTTGACAAATCTTGATGTTGGCTGGCAGCTTTACAATTAGGCTAGTGTTTTTTTTCTTCCAAATTTATGGTCTTCCTCTTCCAAAAAATTGACAGCAAGCCCAGAGTGATGACTTTATTTTTGGCTTGAAATGCAGCATCCATATTTGAAATAAAAGAGAAAAAAAGTAGCAACTCTTGTCTTAGTAATGGCAAGCAAATTGGCAATCCCATGTAAATTTAATGCAAGTTTGGTTGTTCAATATATTAGGCAGTTATGAAAGTGGTATGTTTATCTAAACATTATGATGAATTGTATTTTTCATACATTCCTGTTTTAGAGAAGAAAATTAAATGCTGCTCATGTGCAGATTTATACTTTTGACTCAATGTATTTCTAAGGCTCCTACGTAATTGGGTGGGTATGCTGACATGATATTAAATACATTGCAGTGCAATTGCTGTTCTAATGGGGATGATATGTCATTATAAATAATTAACTGTTATTAGATTGAGTACTTGCAGTTATAAAGAAGCTTTGTAAAGAATTTTTTTTAATCCCCAGAACAAATCTTGCCTTTAAAATTAGCCTCTTTCTCTCCAGCCCCAGCAGGCAGATTTTAATTCAGTTCTTTTCAGAAGAGTGAACTGATTTAGAAGAACAATCTGATTCAGAGGTTAAAAACTTCCAAATAAACACCAAATTATACTCTCTTATTCATATCTATTAAGACCATAAAAGCACGAGTCCATGTGGGTAAACCAAAGTTTCCTGAACTGATTTGGGCCCATTCGGTTCAATTTCTTGTATCCATTTCACACTCGCAATTGGTCCAGTTTGATTTGAACTGCTGAAAGTGCCAGGGAAATTTAGCACATCCAAATATTGTGCCTATGTAACTTGCTACAGCAGTACACAAATATTTTACACTACAGAAAACTAGATTTCTACTGTGATTTTGCTTTAGTAATAAACACAGATTAAAACATAGTTCTCAATTATACATTCCATTTCAGACATTGGGTGGAACTCCTGTGAGGTTGTCTATCAAGGCAACAAAAATGTGGACTGAAGACCAGACTGACAGATAATACATGATTAGAATCCTTGGTTCCTTCTGAATTTTGTGTTTATTAGAACAAAGTTCCACAATCTTTCTGGGTTTGTGGACTGGCAGGGGGTGGTGGTGGAAGAATTGTTTCATGCAAGTGGCCAGCAAGCATGTGTGAGCAGTTCCATTTGTGTGAGTGGCCGGCATCCATATCCGCTGCTTGTGCAAATGGAACATGCATGCTGGAATTGGGTATGCCTAGTTTAATGAAGAGATTGACTAGGGGTGACATGATAGCAGTATTCCAATGTCTCAGCACTTGCCACAAAGAAGAGGGAGTCAAGCCACAGATGGAAACTAATCAAGGAGAGAAGCAACCTAGAACTAATAAATTTCCTGACAGTTAGAACAATTAATCACTGGAACAACTTGCCTCCAGAAGTTCTGAATGCTCCAACGCTGGAAGTTTTTTTTTAAAAAACATTGGACAAACCTTTGTCTGAAATGGTATAGGATTTCCTGGAACTGCATCTACATGGAGGGAAGTATGTAGTGGGGTGGGATGCCCCAGGGCTCTGTTCTGGGCCCAGTGCTCTTCAACATCTTCGTCAACAATTTGGACAAAGGAATAAATGGGGAACTCATCAAATTTGCAGACAACACCAAGCTGGCAGGAATAGCCAACACTCCAGAAGACAGGGTTAAGATACAGGAGGATCTGGACAGACTTGAACACTGGGCGCTATCTAACAAAATGAAATTCAGTGGTGAAAAAAGTAAGGTTCTATATTTAGGCAAGAAAAACCAAGTGTACAGGTATAGCATAGGGGGTACCTTGCTCAAAAGTAGTAACTGTGAGAGGGATCTTGGAGTCCTAGTGGACAATCACTTAAATATGAGCCAGCAGTGTGCTGCAGCTGCCAAAAAAGCCAACACAGTGCTAGGCTGCATTAACAGAGGAATAGAATCAAGATCACATGAAGTATTAATACCACTTTACGATGCCTTGGTAAGGCCACACTTGGAATACTGCATCCAGTTTTGGTCACGATGTAAAAAAGATGTTGAGACTCTAGAAAGAGTACAGAGAAGAGCAACAAAGATGATTAGGGGACTGGAGACTAAAACATATAAGGAACGGCTGCTGGAGTTGGGTATGTCTAGTTTAATGAAGAGAAGGACGAGGGGGGACATGATATCAGTGTTCCAATATCTCAGGGGCTGCCGCAAAGAAGAGGGAGTCAAGCTATTCTCCAAAGCACCCAAAGGCAGGACAAGAAGCAATGGATGGAAACTAATCAAGGAGAGAAGCAACCTAGAACTAAGGAGAAACTTCCTGACAGAACAATTAACTAGTGGAACAACCTGCCTCCAGAAGCTGTGAATGCTCCAACACTGGAAGTTTTTAAGAAGTGACTGGACAGCCATTTGTCCGAAAGGGTATAGGGTTTCTTCCCTGAGCAGGGGGTTGGATTAGATGACCTCCAAGGTCCCTTCCAACTTTATTATTATTATTATTATTATTATTATTATTATTATTATTATTATTATTATTATTATTATTATTATTATTATTATCTGTAAGGAAAGAAAAGTAATAATTAAAAACACTTTTGCCAGGATTTGAATCACAATATTTGTATATACAGTACAAGGAAAGAGTTGAGTCATTGTGCTATTACAGTATTCATGATGAAATGCAGTTTTAAAAACAGTTACAGAAGATAGTAAATATTGAGTCAATTCAAGAAGCATTTCCTCATTGTAGAGTGAACCCACAGCAAACTGCACAACACCATCCCAGTCCAGATACAAGGGCCTGAGGTGTTAAACCAGAAATGGCACTTTAGAAGTAGACTAGAAAAACATGCACTTTGCTTGTGAATGGACAAGTAATAGAGGGTGACATTATTGACTTCTGGCCTCCAGAAATGAGTTGGTCTCTGCTTTGACATTGGAATAACTGGGAAGTACAAAAAGCCCTCAATTAAACAGTTATGAGATTTTGGATACATTTAATATAAGGTATGCATATCTTGCTGGCACATTGCTTGGGGGGGGGGGGGGCGAAAGCCCTAATAAGTAGGCATATACATAGAATGAAGGCTATTGCTAAGCACATTGATTTGTGCTTCTTAGATTGTAAGCCGCCCTGAGTCTTCGGAGAAGGGCGGGATATAAATGAGATTAAAAAAAAATGTTTATGTACTATATTTAAGGAATGGATCCCAATAAATAACCGTAATTTCAATTTCCATATTTGGCAAGTAGCAATTTAGAAATATAGCTGTAACTTCATAATTGCCCATGATTGGTGCTGAAGTAATTGTCTAGCTTTTTGTCAAATTCAAAAAAGAGCATCAAAACGTTTCTGTTATGTAACTACATACACTTATCCAAACAATGATTAAAATGCATTACTTTCAGTTTTTCTGACTGAAAACAAAATAATGCACTATAATATTAAAAATTTTAAAACAGAGGAATCAGGGAGCAATGTATCTTTGAATTTTTAAAAAGACTTTTAGTTGCTCACTTATGACTTTCACTTCTCAGCTGCATAGCAATATTTACTTATTCAGGCAGTCCTTGTTTAGCAACCACAAAGATGTTAAGCAAAGCAGTGGTTCATAGAAACCACAACTGTACTTATGATCTTATTTCAGCTTTCCTTTGCTTCATGGACCTTCAAATGTCATAAATACAAGGATTGATGGTAAATTTACTTTTTCACCTGTATCCCTCAAGACATATCTGTTCACATATACAGTATGCAATGTCTCTGTTCAGTAGACTTTCATAAGTGTTATTCTTGTGGTTAATAATTTAAATTTAATATTGGTAACATGAAATCAGATACACTACAGAATGAGAAATTCGGACAGCATTAATTTACTAACATCATATCATATTCTAGTCTCCATTTCACAAAATGTTAAACATAATGCAAATGAGACAGTCACATTATGGAGTATAAAATGTGTTCAAGTTCTTATTGAGAAGTGGTAGCAAATGATAGTTTGGTACACTTAGTTACAAATGTTAAATCTGCTGGATCAGGTTTAACATATATTTTATTTATTTACTATAATATGGGAATTTACTATAATATGCTAACTTTTGTTTAAACTCAAGTCACTTTGCAGAGGATTGCAGTTATAAACATGTTTCAGTATATTGAATTGTGACTTGACTATTATTTAGAATACTTTTACACTGATAATTAAGCCATGTCACAATAATTGTAATGTAAAAAACATTAAGATAATAGTGGCTATGAAGCAACACCTGAAAAAGCTAACTTACAACAAGGTGTTTGGATTCTCTTCCTAAAAACTGAAAAGAACAGGGCAAAATTTAGCTCCAAAATGGAATGCATTTCATAGATCCGACACCCACCCAACCATGTCTGGTCTTTGAATGGGTCCCTGTGGCAGTGCATGGCATTGTCAGCACAATACTGATAATGATAATGCTGTGGAAATACTTAAAAGGGATATTGTTTTGCCTCCTTGCTTCAGAGTCACTTTGGGTCCATGGGCTAGATTGCAAGCAATGCCCCAGCTCCATTTCACAGTCCATCTCAATGGAGATCAGTTTAAGACAATGGATAAAAGAAAACAGGCTTGTTCAATTCACCTGCTATTGGCTGAAGCCATCCAAAAGGCAAACTAGAATGGTGTCAAAGTGAAACACAGTTCTGATTTCTTTTTTCTTTCCCAGGTCATTTGTTGATTCACAGAGCAGCACTAAAGTTGTCAGGCTGGGCATTAGCATCAACTGACTGTTTTCAGTGCTCAGGTATAGTTTAATTGAAGCAGAGAAGGTCAAGCTTCAAGTGCACCCTATGAGCTCCGAGCCATTCCAAACTAATTTTTTCTCACCATATATGGGCTATGACAAATTAGAGGAAACACGTGATGGGCTTAGGTATCTTCAGGATGCTTTGGAAATTAAGCATAGAATATTATTTAGAGCTCACTCTTTGGGAAAGACTCCAAAAAAACTATTTTCATATTCCCTAGGTGGGGATTGTTGCAGTGGAATAGATCTCAGAATGGCCTCTCATAGATGTTAAGAAAGCATCAGGTTCATGGCAAAACAGGTGAGTCTGCAAATATTTCGGCCATTCAGTGCTTTAAAAATTAAGGCTAGCATCTGAAATGTTATCATGGAAAACGTAGACAAAAATTGGAGATTATTCAATATTAAAATTATAAACTCATTGCATAATGTACTGATCAAGAGCCTAGTTATGCAATTTTGTAGTAGTTAATGCCTCTGTATGTGGTTAAGGATACCTCTTAATAAGGAAAAACACAGTTGTTTAGACAATATGCAAATATAATGTAGATAACTCAGTTCAGCTGTTAGTATAGCTAGTACATGCTATCTATTTGTGCAACAGGGTCCTTGCCACTTCCATTTTCTGAAACTCCATACCTAATACATGATATAATTTTCAATTTTTAAGAAAATATTTTCCTAGCCAGGATTTAATTCCAAATTCCAACGTACTTTCATTTTTAAAAAGCAATATCGGTTCTTTGTTCTCATTTAGTCTATTACAAATGTTAGGAACTGTTCAAAGTTAAGTTGTATTGAGCAAATTAGAACTGAATGTCATTACTATATTAGTAGCTCTTAACTCCAAAGCTCTGGAGCGTTTTCCCTAGCTATTTCATGGAAAGACATTATAGGCCAAAATTGTCTTCCAGTATATCTTTTGTTCCTCGCATTATTGATTTATGATATTTTAGTTCCTTTAATGTATAATAAAGTGAAAGAAGAAGAAAATAAGTTAAAACATGTAAATATAAATATAAAGGGGAAAAAATAAAACAGGTGTATAAAAACAGTTCATTATCAACATATACTGTAGAAAATAGTGTTAAAATACAACATTAAACCTTCATATGCATATGAAGAATATTTCCATTACATAGATAGAAGACAAATACATGAACATGTATAATTAATCTAACATTTTTAGTCTTTTCATCATGATGGAACAAATTCATTTCCTGTAGTCCATGCTCAATAAATTTAAAATTATTTATATATTGTTGAATTCCAACATGTTGGTATATAATTCAGCATCACATCAATATCTTTAAAATCCATTTCCATTCAAGAAACTGTAGTAATGAATATTTGTATATTAAACCAAAATGGAACAGAACCACATTCTGTCAATGCTGTAACAATGGATGTTTCTGCTCTGACAACTGATGGAAATTGCAGCCATTTTTACTCTGCTTTCAGCATGCTTTTTCTTCTGTTTAGGGATCAGGTGTTGAAAGGGGATGGGATGAATGCTTGAGCTCAGCTAGCCATAATAATAATGCAGCTCTGTGGGAACTCAAGGACACAAACTGATAACATTTTGGCAGGCTGAGGAGCTGAGGAGAGAACCTATGCTCCAGGCTAATTGGAGAATGTGAATTATGACTGCTTCCAGGCGGTGGGACTTGCAACTTGTTACTTTGTATCTGGGGGAAGGGAATCTAGTTTTGGGTTCAAGTATGTAGTGCCAATACTTTGTTTCCTGAATAAAATGTTCTTTAAGGAAGAATTCTTGCCTTGAAGTTCTTTAATGGCTTTAATGGTTCTATCAGAACCATGAGATATATAGTTACAAGGTCAGATTGTATGTTTCAATTAATCCCTAATGAACAAAAGCCAATGCAACCGCTACATGTATACACTTCAAATCAGCATTTTCCTTTCAGAATCATGGACTTTTCCTTCTAACATCAAGAACATCTCATAAGCATGAAAACCATTGCATCAAAGAGTAGGTCTCTTATACACTCCAATAGAGACATGTAGCCTTGTGGATGTACATAGCTTGCCTAAACTAAGTTATGACAAATGACTCACTCCTAAATCTGCTACCTTGAGAACACTGATTCATTCTGAACAGAATATCTAATACAAATGAGGTCAAATATTAATTGGGACAGATCAATGTTTGCTATAGCAGAGCTATATTTATAAGACACTTTTGATTACTCAGGACTATGTACACAAAATAGGTATCGTCCCCCCAAACATAACACCAACAAGAAGACTGTTGATGGGTAGACGTGAATCACCTCTCCCCTTCTCTTAACCAGCTCTCTGTGACTTTATATTTTTGTATTTAAACACAAACCTTGTAATAACTGATCAGCTGGAGAATCTCTTGGATTAAATGATTTTCCACATAAAGTTCAACCAGGGTGTCAATACCTAGTTTTGGAATTGAAACTGCTCAGTCAGTCTGCTAGATAAATTTTTCAAAGCCCAAGTATTGCTTTGTAACTTCTTTGCTATTAACCTTGGAAAGTCCCAATTCTAAGAATTTGCTTGGGTCTCTATTGTTCCCAATAGCTGCAAGCAAAATGTTATGATTTCATACCTTGTTTATAAAGAGGTGATTAGGTTAGATGAATTTTGACAGTTGAAAAGGCATCTGGGAATGAATGAATGAATGAATGAATGAATGAATGAATGAATGAATGAATGAATGGTTAGTAAATGTACAGGAGATAGCAAACAATATTATCAGGTGCTCAAAACCCTTGTGAAAAGGCTGGAATGTCTGGAACTATTTAACTTAGAAAAATTGCAACAGAATGGGTATATGATCTTCTATATAAAACTAGACCTGACATGGAGAAAATGGTAGAAAAACTCTTATGCAAGATACCAAGGCCAAGAATTATGCAGGTAAAGTGACTGGAAAGAGATTTAGGAGAGGAAAAGTAAGAAAAGTTTTTGTTTTTGTTTTAACATGGGGGAATATGACGAATTCATTACCATAAGGTGTAATAATGGCTGCTAACTTGCAGAGTTTTAAAAAAGAGAATTGATACATTCCTTAGGGGAAAATCCATCAAGGTCCATTATTTCTGAGTTGGGGGTAGCATGTCTAGAAACAGTAACAGCAACAAAAGGGAAATGTTTCCACCTCCTCTTTATGATCATCCCAAAAGTATCTTATTGGCTGTTATGAAAAACAAAATACTGGACTTAGATGACCCCTGGCCTGACTTTAAAAGATTATTTTTATGTTCTTATGGTTTGAACTTAAAAAATCCTCAGAAACCCTTAGGGTAAAAGAGCTAACAATCAGACAGATCAGGCATGAAAAAAATACAGCCTTTTTAAAAAGATGCAGGGCAGAATCCCATTAAAAGAAATGTGTTGTCAAGATTTAAGTACTGCTCTTATAAATTAGATGCAACAGCACAATGAAATAAAAAAAATGATTCTTACTGGGTGGAATAAAAGCACTATAAATAAAGAAATAAGTAAATAAATAAGCAAGGAAAATTATTCAACAGCTACTGATTGTCGTCCATTAAAAACAAAACTGTTAATGTCCTCTGCTTCTTTTCACTACTTCAAAGAGAACATTATGTTCTCCAGTGAAAATGTGGCAATTGACATACCATAGAAATTGATGTTGTCATTAATGGTTTGATATATGGTATCATTAAAAAGTAGAGATGCAAATACTCTCTTCATTCATATCATTTACTCAAACATAAGTATGTTTAAATATAAGATATAGTCTAAAAATAAAATGTACTTGACCTAAGAAACATGAGCCTGGCAGTATTCTAGAAAGTTTCGAAAATTACGCAGTATTTATTTTGTCATTAGTGTTGTAATTCACATTATTCTAATACCTCTTCTACTTTACCATTCTGTAGGTTTTAAAAATCTAAAATGTATGCAAAATGTATTGGTTTTACAGAAATCAAGGCTCAAAACCAGCAACAAGGTTAGCAACAATTTGTGAATATAAAAGTAAGAAAGGGATGAGTACCACAGTCTTCAGGACAAATGGTGTCCAAGAAAAGCATAATGAAAACAGGCATGATAAGCTTTTTGAGAGGCTGGAATTTTGGTGGAGCAATGGAGAGGTGGAGAAGCAGAAAGGCCAAGCTGGAAGAGTGATCAGAAAGGGACAGCTAGAAGGTGAGATGGAGGAGAGGAAGTGGATGATTTATGACTGTGTAAGGCTTCCCTTTGGACTTTCCTGGACTCCCCTTGGATTCCCCTGGATCTCAATGAACTGTCCTCTGGGTGCTGTAACCATTTGGAGCTAAGCCCTCGCCTGAGAGCAGCTGCAGCTCTGAAAGATGGTGTGGATTTCATGATGGAGAAGGACCTGACAGAAGAAACAAGCTTCCTTGGCCTTCCCTCGGCAACTGGGCCTACCCATGTGGATGCTAATGCTGAGGAGTGTGGCAGGCTGCTATTGGGATTTTCTGATGCTTAACTGGCTAGTGGGAGCTCGAAACTGTTTGAATTTCAGGAGACACCATAGAACTGCACAGCTGCAACAATGTTTAGTGCAGCACAACATTCCTTTTGAGTGGAAAGGGGAAAGTTGGTGAGAGTCAGGTGAGTGTATTGGCCCCTCTCCCCTGGGTGAGAGCTTGTGGGGAGGAGTGGCTCCCTGCTTGGTGGGTGAGAGCGATCAGGTAGGATGCTGTTTGGGCATTGAGTGAACTTATTATAAGTATGTTGGGAGATAAGGGGTCAATGAGGAAGGGGTGGTATGAGTTTGAGGGCACTAGGAGCAAGTGTTATAGTGCCTATTGGGCTCACCTTGCCCCTGTTTATCAGTTGGAGGAGGTTCCCCTTTTTTAAGGAAGAGTGTGAGAGATAGGGGATGGAATGGGAAGGCAGAAGAGGATGGTCTATTTTAGTGGTGTCAGGTAATGGGAGATATGGGAGGCAAGGGGAGGACCCTTTATGGGGAATGCGACCTCAGTGCTTAGTGCCAGTTTTGTGGTCTGACCCCTTGAACTCACCTCATTTACCTGGTTAGCAGATCTGTGGTGGCCCTGTCATGGTCAGATCACAGTCTGGTGGCAATGAGTATCTCGAGAGCTGTACCCCCCTACAGGGAGGCAGGACCTATTAGATTGGTTCACCCCCAGCAATAATGGACCCAGATGGGTTCTAGAAGGAACTGGGAGTTATAACTGCAGATCTGCTGTGCAGTCCAGCCAAGCTGTTAGTCACTATTTTGAATAGGAAGGTGACTGATGCTCTGGATAGGATTGCACCCATGCAACCTCTCCTCACCCATCTCTCTGCCCTCTGTGTTATACAGAGGAACTGAGAAGGATGAAATGGATGAAGAGACATCTAGAGCACTGCTGGCAGAAGACAAGGGATGAACTTGATTGAACGTGGTCAAGAGCTGGTATTAAGGCCTATCTGATGGCAATTTGTGTGGCAAAGTGTAAATACTTCACACTAGTTGCATCTGCAGATAATCAACCAGTGATCCTCTTAAAGATGATCTGTCTACTCCTGAGGGAGGAGACTGAGGTCCACCTGAAGGAGCACTCTGAGGAATTTGCAGATTTTCTGAAAGACAAAATCACTCAACTTCATTTCCAGTTTGATGCCAACATGGTTGTTGGTCCAGTGGAGGCACCTGAGGTACGTTCTTGCCCAGTTATCTGGGAACAGTTTAACCCTGTTGCTCCTGAGGAAGTGAACAGGATCTTAGGAAACATGTGCGCAAGCATCTGTGTTTCAGACCCATTTTCTCTCCTGGCTTGTGAAAGCTTCCCAGGAGGTGACAAGTGGGTGGACTCTGGTAGTGATTAATGCTTCTCTACAGGATGGGGTAGTGCCCCAGAACTTTAAGGAGCTGTGGTCTACCTTCTTCTCAGGAATCCATTGCTGTATTCCACTGTTGGATAATTTCTGATCTGTCTCCAATCTTCCCTTTTTGGAGAAGGTAGTTGAGAAGTGGTTGTGTGTCAGCTCCAGAGGTTTCTGGATGAAACAGATTATCTAGACCTCTACCAATCAGGATTCAGGCCTGGATATGGGACAGAAGTGGCATTGGCTGTGCTTTTTGATAATCTCTGGCGGGAGCGGGATGGGGGTTGTGCATCCATTCTTGCTCTATTTGACCTCTTGAACATGGTATCCTTCTGTAGCAATGTCGGGGGTTGGGAGTGGAGAGCCCTGTGCTATCCTGTTCAATTCCTTCCTCTGTGGCCACTCTCAGTTGGTGTTAACAGGAAGTGAGAGATGCAGCCCTCACTCACTGCTTTGTGGGGTCCCACAAGACTCAGTACTCTCTCCGCTCCTATTTAACATCTACACGAACTATTGGCTGAAATCGTCCATCACTATGGACTGAGATATTATCAATATGCTGATGATACTTAGCTGTATTTCTCAGTCCATAGTGAGTTAAGTGATACCATGAACTCCCTCTCACAGTGCCTGAAGGCTGTTAGGGGCTGGATGGGGAGCAACAAGTTGAAATTGAACCCTGGCAAGAATGAATGTCTCTGGGTTTGGGGTTATTTGGCCCATGGAGAATTGCCACCTTTGGTCTTGGATAGGGTGGCACTGTCCCAAACATACCCTATGTGTAATCTGGAGGTATTCCTAGACTCACAACTCCTGCTGAAAGAACAGGTAGCAGTCATGGCCAGGACGGTCTTTGTGCAACTGCAGATTGTGCAGATTGTTATGCCTTTTTCTGGACCAACAATCCCTACTCACAGTCATACCTTAGTCACCTCCCACCTTGACTATTGTAACATGCTGTACATGGAGCTGCCCCTGAAGAGCATCCAGAAGCTCAAGTTGGTGCAAAATACAGCAGCCTAGTGCAGACCTCGGTGTGCACATGTGTTACCTCTCCTGCAGGACCGTCTCTTGCCAGTCACATCTACCTGACCCACTAGAGCAGGGAGGCAAGGAATGTTGTGGGTCTTGTCTCCTAAGGAATACATTTGGAAGGACCCAGAAGAAGGGCCTTCTCTGTGGTGGTTCCCTCTCTCTGGGACATCATTCCTCTAGAGCAGTGGTGGCGAACCTATGGCACACGTGCCAGAGGGGGCACTCAAAGCCCTCTCTGTGGGCATGCGCACTATTGACCCAGAGATGACAACTGTCCCTCTTCAACCAGCTGCCTGCTAACTCGCCAAGGTATGGCTGGTTTCCCTCCCCTCCATCCCTCCTGGCCTTGCATGCTCTCCTTTTCCTGAGCACGACCCACTGCATCAACTCCTCAGCTGTTGGCTGTCCATCACTTTCAGAGGTGGCTTCTTTGAACTGCTGGCAACAAGCTGCGGAGCCCGAGCACACCGGTCAAAAGGCTGGCAGACTGTGGCTGCTGACAGACACTGTTGGGCCCCATGCACTCACAGGCAGCAGCTGCCCCGGCCCTTGCCTTGCCCCATGGCAATGGCACCCCCACCCTGCCTCGCCTTACCCTGCAGGATGAGCCTCCTGCCTACCCACCCCACCTGCCAGAGACCCACTAGATCTCCCCCAACCCTGCCCACCCCTCACAGCATCCCTCCCCACAAGCAACATTGAGGTGGCCACACCCACCTTGGCCACACCCACCCAATCTGCCATGACCACCACAGCCACGCCTACCCAGTGGCCATGCGCACCTGGCACTCAGCAATAAATAAGTGGGTTTTGGGTTGCAGTTTGGGCACTCGGTCTCTAAAAGGTTCGCCATTACTGCTCTAGAGATTAGACTGGTCCCTAGAAGGTACTGAAGACCTGGTTCTGCCAGTGGCCTGGGGAACCCAGAGTGGGATAGATCTCATTAAATGGCTAGTTTGAATGTGTGTTGTCGCTGGGGTAGGGCGGTGAGGGGTTATTATTTTCTTATTTTTCTTCTTGTTATTTTTTATTCTTTGAATATGGTGTTTTTATATCTGTGTAAGCTGCCTTGAGCTACCATGTGCGAGTAGGCAGCAATATAAATTTTCTAAATAAATAAATAAGTAGATTCATCTATATTCATCCTTCCATAACAATGATGTAAAATTAGAAAATATTACATAGACGTAATTTACTAGTCACTGTTATTAGATTCAATGTATGTGTTTTATTTATTTACATTAATTATGACCACCTACTCTAGAAGACATTAGATGAGCAATCTGCATTATCAAAAGGAAGAAAGATGATAATTAGTAAGCGGGATTCAACCCATTCAACCCATGGAGTCGTCGTTTTTTAACAGCAACATGTTGCTATGCAAGCAGATACACATTTTCTTAATGTCCTGAAAAAAAATCAAATACATACATATCATCTCCTCCACACTGGCTCTTTTAAGTGTTCTACTTTACAATGTTTCTTTTCATCTTAAAGAAATAAAGGGAACTCCATATGGAGATTTACATATTCAACAGATAATTCATTATGTTCAGCAAAAGCACCTGGGATGCATGGCCTCCTTCTAAGAAGCTTCCAAAGAAGATAAGGCTTCTGTTTTGTTTATCATACTCTACTGGGGCAAAAGAGGAAAGCAGAAAGAAGTAGGTTATGTTGGTACCCAAATGGAAATACAAATTGTTTGGAGGTACAGTTTATAATTCATTGTGGAATGTAATATTCTTTACCCTGTGAATGCATCAAATCCCATCTCAAATAGTAATTTTTACATTCTGTTGTATGTAAGATTCTCTAGTGTTTATAAAGGAATTAATATTCCAACGATACCATGTTTCAAATATTAAGGTAATATTTTCCAAAATGATTGCATCAGTGATCACTAGCAAACTCACCAGCTTCTGCAATAAAATAGTTAAAATGTTGTACTAGAACTAGGGGAAATCCAAGTTCAGGTCTTTGTTCAGTTAAATAGTTCACTGGTTATTTTGGGTGAGGCCTTGTTTTTAGCAAAATCATGGTCACTGAGCTGTGGCTTGGAACTAAAATTTAAAGAGTGCCTGACTGACTCTGTTTTGAGCTCTCAAAGAGATAAGGTGGGATATGAATACAGGAATAAAATTTGTACACACACAGGACATCTAATATTCTGTACATTCACTGTCCTTGTACCTTTTTTTAAACTATCAGGTTGCATAGTTAAATTGAAAAGAGTATTTTAATTCTAACCTCATATCTTTCACCTTTGTACCCACTGAGAAAAACAAAACAAAAAAATCAATTCAATTCAATACTTTGAACCAAAGCAGCAATTTTGAAAAACTCCAAAACCCTTTGGAGAACAAAATCAATTAAGGACTGATAGGATGTCTAAAAAGTAAAAAAAAAAGTAAAAGTAAACCAGAATCAAAGGCAGGAAAAAGAAGTTAATCAAAAGATTTCATGAAGTTGAAAAAGGACCTGCTTTCTCACATGCTAATTCATTAAATAAGGCACCAGAAATGAAATAACAAAGCTCCTCTGGATCATTCAGATTTGAATCAGATAAATTAATACGAATTTGTTAATATCAAAGACCAGTGGCTGTTAGTTCTGAATTTAAGTCTGAACATCCAAAACATCTTTTGCAGAATGATACATTAGAGGTATTTGTGGTGTTGCTAAGGAGAAGGAATATCAAGGACTGAGCAAGGTGAATAAGAAGAAGCAAAACAGAGTAGAATTACTGCCCAAGAAATTTTTCTTGGCTGCCATTGCATTTAACGGTGTCTCTTTTACTGTTTAATGATTTCTATTTTACTCCTTTCTTCCTTGCTTTGATACAGCTTCCCTTTAAATTTAACATTGCAATTTCCTAAATTAACTCTGCCATCTGCCTTTCCTAAAGCAATGGGGACACAGCTGCAAAGCTTTTACATATAGCCTAACCTTTAAAGAATGCAAAGAGCAATTTTGTCAGCTGCTGGCCAATAAACTTGACACTCAGTTGGCTATGTATATGTAGCAGAGGGGAAACACTTATTTTATGTAATACTGTTCTTGATCTCAAGATCGGTGATGATCCAGTAACTAGTAGCTACATCAAATAGCAGGCATATTCAGTAGCTAAACAAACAAGGGTTTGTGGATAAAGGTAATTAGTGGTGCTGTTACATTTGATCTGAGTCCAGAGCTTACTAAAAGTGGTAAACAATTGGGGTGCCACACTTAAAGTCTGTAATGCTACATTTTCCCCTGTATGTGGACTGGAATACACAAGAGTATGTTATATAAAACAGGCTGAAGTCATCCACAGATTTGATGCATGTTATCTTTTTATTTGTTTAACTTTGTTATGAACAACAACAAAAACCCCTAGGAAAAATAATAAAATCTCTAAAGTACATTTGCAACTACATTGATCCTTTATTTTTCCAACCGCTCTAAGCCTTAAACCAGTCATATTGAAAGAGCTGCTTTTAAAAATGCATTAGATGAACATGATGATGAGGAGAATAAGAATGTCAATCAGCAGGAAGGTTGGAAATGAGGGAGGGGGAGATGCAAACATTTAGTAAAAGATGCACCCAAGTTTTTTCAGATGATGGGCAGTTTTCTTAAGTCATTCATTTAAGGCACTTACTGATACAACTGAAGTAGGCTGACAAGTAGAAAAGCTAGAATGAGTTAAGCTGTTCATTTATTTGCCAAGTGCCATTGACTTTTTCTCTCTCTTTATTAAAGAAAATCAGACAAATGTTAAATGAAAGAGATAGCAACATTTTAATTTTCTTCATTGTGATTGCCAAACATGAGAAGTATGCATAAGAATGGAGTAGGAAGATAAAGTTTACCAGATTGAAGTGTTGGTGGATTTTTCCCCTTTCCTCATTTCTCCTTAAATATAGCATTCCTTTGACTGAGTTGGTCTTTTCAGTGGAATTGTAGAGTTGGCTAACTGAGGTGGCCTCACAAGAGAAGCATTAAGAAACTACAGTAGGGCTGTTGAAAAGTACAAGATAACTATTTGAGTCCAGGGTAGTCTTCTGGTGTTGGTGGAACAACTTTTTTAAACAAATATATAATTGAGATTGTCAACAAGCAAAACACATAAATTTCCTGATACGTGTGAATAGCTATAGAGCAGTAATTCCCAAGCATGGGTATTTCCAGGTGAGAAAACTTCAAATTCTACAATTCCACAGCTAGCATAGCCATTGATGAGCACACAGAGTTGATACTTGGAAGTTGCCAAAATTGGCAATAACTGCTATAGAAGATTATTTATATGATGATTAAAATAGAAGAAAATAGCTCATTGTTGAACTGTGGAGTCCTTAGCTGTTTGCTTCAGACATTTCATTTCAACCAAGTAACTTAATGAGTGTGACTGAGTGTGGAGTTTTTCCCCTGTTTATATATACTAGCTTGCCAGTTTTGATGGGGGGTGGGTTTTTTCCTAATATTTCCTTGAATAGGGAATTGTTTTGATTGATTTGATTTGCTTGATTGATTCTCACTTGTTAATCTCTGCTTATTTAGGTGTTGGTTGTTGGGGAGGATGTGTTCTGATCTTTTCATTTTCATATCAGCTTTTTTATTGTCTCTTTTGAATGATGTGTAAATATGGCTTATCTCTATGTGTCTGTTGATGGCTGATTTGTCTCTGCCAAGTTTCTAAGAATCCCTTAGCATTTTTTAATTCAGCCTAGTCTAGGATGCTCACAATATCCTAGTTAAAATATGGTTGAGTCTGTCCATATGTTAACTGACCTAATTTTGAGAGGTTTCTGTATTGTTCACTACATAATTAGAAATGATTCATCTTCCTTATTTTTAAAAATCCATTTGGCTTCCTTTCTTCCTCTGACTTAGGAATCACTTGTGATTCTCCTGAATGGTTATTCCAGAAATTGTTGACTTTAATCAAGTTCACATTTTTTAGTTCATTTTATTTCCTACTGCTAATTGCCTTATGTAAGGTTGCCATCAAACCAAGCCTCTGTGGTTGCCACTTTTAAGTTACATAATATATAGCAGTCCAAGAATCCTTAATGGGTTTTCAATGTTCTTTCTGCTGTGAAGTCTGTTCTCTCCCCACCTCCTGCACTCTAATGTAAAATACTTACAAACTCTATAAGAATATTCACTTTGTGTACAAGAAGGAAGCAAACTAGAACATCAAATAAATCAGCTTTTTTTCAAGTATTTCCACCAGTGGCTCCTAAAAATGGAATCTATATGTATATTAATTTAAATTATTGTATTTGTATTGCAATACCATGGTATTAGAAGCTTTGTAAATAGCATTAGGGGAATAGCACTAAGAATAAGATTTAGGGCAGATTGTTAGGACATGTTGTCAGCCTATGCCACAGATCCTGCTGAATTGTTAGGAAGAAGGTGTTCCTTCTCTTCCAAATTAAAATAAAGTTGCTGAAAAGTCAAAGATCACAAAAGCTGCAAAGGTTTGAACAGAACATCTTGTGGGGAATAGCAATCCAGAAACATTTTGGAAACTGGGCTCTTGGGATAGAGAAGAAGAAGAAGAAGAAGAAGAAGAAGAAGAAGAAGAAGAAGAAGAAGAAGAAGAAGAAGAAGAAGAAGAAGAAGAAGAAGAAGAAGAAGAAGAAGAAGAAGAAGAAGAAGAAGAAGAAGAAGAAGAAGAAGAAGAAGAAGAAGAAGAAGAAGAAGAAGAAGAAGAAGAAGAAGAAGAAGAAGTTGTTGTTGGAAGGGACCTTGGAATTCATCTAGACCAACCTCCTGCTCAGGCAGGAAACCCTATACCATTTCAGACAAATGGCTGGCCAGTCTCTTCTTAAAAACTTCCAGTGTTGGAGCATTCACCACTTCTGGAGGCAGGTTGTTCCACTGATTAGTTGTTCTACCTGTCAGGAAGTTTCTCCTTAGTTCTAGGTTGCTTCTCTCCTTGAATGATGCTAACTTCTTATCTAGGATGGCTAAGGGCAAATGGACTAGGATTCTTGAATTGTAAATATATTGTGGGTAGGTGGGAAATAGAGGACATTCAAACATTTTGCCATTATGGGAAATAACACATCTGACAAATTTTCCTTTCAGATATAAATGTTAAACTATCCCAAAGTCTTTCCTTTATGTTGTTTTTTTCCTTTGTGAAAAATGAAATATGTGTAACAATTAACTTCACTCAGAAATTATCTTGGAGTAGAAATGCAGCAGTTGGCAAAATATGATTTTAAAAGAAAACATTAGAAAAAAAAACTTAAATTGACTCTGTCTTAAATCTGCTATAAAATGGATGGAAGAAGGGCAAACACCACCAGACTTTCAAGATTATATTATGCATTAATATAGTTAAAAAATTAAGATGATGGCTATAACAATGTGACTTCATTTTTTAAAAAATGTGTCTTGCTCATGCAACACACATTTAAACAAAAGGTCACCATCGCTGCTATTTATTTGTTTTCTTTCTTTCTTTTTAATCAAACATTCTTGAGAGCCCTATTGTTATTTAAGCCTATACTAATAGAATAGAGTTCTGGTGTTCATTATGTACAGTAGATTGTTTCCTGATCTGGCCTATCTTGAAGGGCTGTACCAATCTTGAAACCATGTTTTGATAACTGTTGCATTTCTTTTCCAAGATAATTTCTCTGGTTCCGTAAAAAAAGATCATAATTAATTTTAACAGCTGTGGTTAATCAATAATCACGCCAGATTTTTGTATTGCTATACTATTTAATTTGTTAGGTTCAACGCAGCTTTTACAATGTTCTTCCTTCATTTTTTGCTCTGTGAGGAAGATTGGAGTAAAAAAGAATGAGTAAGGTAGTTGACTAGTCAGTTTTCTTGGCTGATGGACAAACTAGAGCTAGGTCCAATGCAGTCACTTAACCACTATTCCACATTGGGATACTGCTCGTGTGCTAGAGAAGTCATTCAAAGAGCAGTGGCTCTGAAGGGTTAAAGGAAAGAGCACAATGCAACATTTATTTCTTCTCCTTCACCATATTTAAGATGCTCAACTCACAATCCCCTGGAATGGGATAATCCCAAACTATTTTATTATCCAAGTGGAAGGACAATACATTGACCATTTTCCTGCTCCCCTCCCAAACTGAATACAACTGTACTATATGCAAGCTGATATTTTAATGATAGTTTAGTATACTTTGTTTACCTGAGTGTCCAAAGTCAGCTTAAGGAATGAAGTACAAATAAATCCATGAACCAACTCTGCTGTCCCTGGGCTACTGTCAGTAGCTGTTACTTGAATCCACTGGAGTTTTTCTGTTTTCAGATTTGACTGGCCATGCCAAAATAGCACAGACACAATCTGAATGTGAATGTAATTGCATTTTTTTCTTCCACAATTAAATTTAAAATGGTGTACTGTATATATTAGTTTTAAAACATTGCAATTAATAAATTCCAATGCCTCTGCAGAGACCATCATGGGGTTGTCTTAAAAGACCTTCTCAGATGAGACAGAGAACCAGGGTGAGACATCTCAAAAGCCATATGCTCTATTTCTAGAAACTGTTGAATCAGCAACAGACCTCACTATTGATGTTCTGGATCTAACAGATTGTCACCCACATCCGAAGTCTTCTTCATTCTTGAGAATATCAGCTTCGTAGAATAAAAATCAGAAGGTGGAACAGCAGAGCAGACCTGATGAGTGATTGACAAGGCTAAGAAATTAATAAGGCTATTTGAGAGTAGACTGATGAGAGAAACCAAACTGATCAAGGCCAGCATAAGAGTGACTTCCCAGGTTAATTCAAGAGACAGTTATGTAAACAGCATAAATGATTTCAACTTTATTGACAAATCATAATAATGCTACTGTACATAATCCTCAACTTATGACCACTTAGTGACTAGTCAAAGTAATGAGAGACTTCTCAAAAAGTACATATAACCTGGTTCTGAGGCTGTCTCACCAACCCCCATAGTCACATGACACCATTTTGGTCACTTAGCAGTTGGCCCACATTTACATCTATTTGCAACAGCCAACAGTTATGTGACTCCATTTTATGATGTTTTTGCCAAAAATCAGCACTTCTGGTTGTCAGCAAAAACACCCCAAAATGAACAATGGGCATTAGTTTAACAAATAGGGCATAAAACCAGGCTTGGTCATATGATAACTGTACAACAAGACAGCTTTACAACTGTTATGACTTGCGACCATAATGGACTGGCTTCATTACATTTGCAAATGTGTCAGTGTCACGGTCCCATCAGATCCCAGTTCAGAGGAAGAGAAGGAGTTGGAATGGAAGCCGTCCAATGTGGATGGTATGGAATGTTTGAAGAGGCCTGGGGCTCATCTTGATGCTGTCCCATGCCCCTCAGGAGGTGGTCAACCAGTCAGAGCTGCCTGTCCTCCTAGACAGGGAGTGATTGGCTGCTGGTGCTGAAAGGCAGCAGGTCCTCTCTGATGAGGGACAGCTCCCATCCCCACTCGATCCAATGGCACAAAGAATAGGGTAGAGGCAAGTTCAAAGAAGGGCTGGGAGGCTGTTCAGGAGAAGGTCACCCCAATCGTGCTCACAAGGAACACCTGGAATGGGTTGACTGAGGGAGAAGCCAGGGGAGTTTGTCTTTGTCAAGAACAATTGTTTGGTTTGGCTTATGTTCCCCCCAGCTTTGGAAAACTCAGTTTTGACTCTTGTTTCTACTTGTGCCTTGCCTTTTGCCTTGTGGACTTACCTTTGGCCTCATGGACTTGCCTGACCCTGTGGAATTGCCTTGACCTTTGGACATTGTCTCTGGACTTCTTTGGACTTCCTCGCTGCCTTTGCAATTTGGTTTTAGTTGTTTACTGGCTTTTGTTTGTGGGACTGAGGGTGGCTGTCTTCATGGAAGTGTGGGGTGGAGCCTTACCAATCATTGTAGGGCCATTTGTTGTGGCAGTTAACAGAGCAATAAAAGACTCTAGGTCTGCCTCTGCCTAGGCAAACTGGATCATAACAGTGTGTAGAAGTTAAAGAGTCTCCACCATAATGTACAGCATGTGGGAATGAAATGATTCTTAATGGAAAATAGTTAAAATTGCTTGATTTATTTTGTACTCCACCCTTTTCATCTCAATACATCTGGCATAAAGAGACCACTGCAATTTCAGTTTTAGGCACTTGCCAAAGAATCTGACAGCCAGTTGTGACTTGGGAGGGTCAGATCTTTCAGGCATTATGGGAATGACTTGGGCATAGCAACTTTCTGTGACAACTTGGAATCAGGGAAGCCATTCATGACTCCCAGTCCTCCCAGCTCTTGCAATTCTTTTCTACTTGGAAAACCTTGGCTTTTGACTTCTCATTTACTCCTACAAATGCTGCTTCCCTGGTGAGTTTTCCTTTGTTGTCCAGAACTTGAACTGGATTTATGACTATGAGATTAGCTTGACAGATTTATTGCAGCAATAACACAGATAAGGGCTGCTAGCTGTAAAGCCAAAAGAGATGGGGGAGATTTAAATATTCTCATATAAAGAAAGAAAGAACAGCATTTGTACACAAGAATAGCCCCCACCGTTGATTCTGTTTATAATAATGCCCCAAAGAACTGTGAAGTGATAGAGAAATAATTACTTTTAGTTTATTAACTTGTAGGAATGTTTTCACATTTACAAAATTCTTTTATGCTCTCAATACACTTTATAATAATAGTTTTATCCAACTGTCATCTTGTATTGGCTTAGAAGACCTAGTTATTTTTTTTATTATACCACCCAATTTTTTATACCACCCAATACCATTTTGACTATGGTCCACAAATTATTTTCTCAAGGGGAAATTTCAGGGAATAAAGTTGTTCCTATCATTAGACAAACTGAGGAAGCTTCTTAAATGCTATGTAGGAAAAAATTATAGAGATTTATTTATTTATTTATTTATTTATTTATTTATTTATTTATTTATTTATTTATTTAATTCCATTTATATCCCGCCCTTCTCCGAAGACTCAGGGCGGCTTACAAGCTTAGCAGTAGCCTTCATTCTATGTATATGCCTGCTTGTTAGGGCTTTCACACACCCCCAAGCGGCATTATTACAAAGTCAGCTTAATTGCCCCCAACAATCTGGGTCTATGTTTATGATACTGTAACATATTTCAGAAATATATGCTTGCTGGATTTTTTTTGAGGGTGATCCATCATACACACAGGTAGTTATTAACTGACAACCAAATTGGGATGAATTTCTGTTTTAAGTCATTGTGATTGTAATTGGACCTGATTTTATGACATTTTTTACAGTTGCTATTAAGCAAATCATGTGGTTATTAAGTGAATCCAGTTTTCCCAATGGGCATTTTGTGTCATTTTCCTGGAAATTGGCAAAAAAATGTTGCAAATTATGATCACATGACTACAGGATACTGCAACATGTCAAAAATGTGAGCCATTTACCAAGTATCTGAATTTCAATCACATAATCATGGGGGTGGTGTGATGGTTATAAGTGAAAGGTTATAAGTTACTCTTCCAAGTCCTCTGTAACCATCTTTAAATGGTTGTAAGGCAAAGTCTACTTTTACAAAAGCTGTCTTGCTTTTCATAAAATATAGCTAAGTGAGGCTCCCAGAATTAATCAGGATCTACTCCCAGAAAAAAATAATTTTACTGATGTTTTATCATAATTAATATATCAAATAAGCTTTGATGATCAAGGACAGCTCGGATATGGTGCCTATTTACAAGATATCAAACAAGGTGGCATCTTAGTTCCTCAGTTGTTTAAACCTATACTTTAATAATAAGGTGGAAAAACTTTCAAAACTAGAACGTCCCCCTCCAAAATTGTCTAGTAGACCTCTGCATTACTTTTATAGGCAGATGATGCCATTATTATTTAAACTATACACATTGGACTAAGGAGAATATTAAGATCAGCAGTCTCCTGTTGTATGGATAACAACCTAGTTCTCAGTGTTAAAAAAACACAAACCATGGCCTTCTCAAAAAGATGATCTAGACCAGGGGTGAAAAACTGCTGGCCCATGGGCCAGTTTCATCATACTGAAGCCACCCCCACCCCATTGCTGGCAATGCAAAAAGAGTTGCGATACATTGCAACACATCACATGACGTGGCGAGTTTGACACCCATGATCTAGACACCATGTAGATAGCAAGTTAGTGACAACATCACTGAACAAGTCTAGGCATTTAAGAACCTTGGAGTTATTGCCCATGCTACTGGTTCATGGATACTCCAAATTCAGTCCTTAAAAGAGAAAGCCCATAGGAGTGTAGACCCATCCTAAGGTTTTTAAGCACTAAAGAAAATCCCTATATTTAAGATGGAGTAAAGAGATTTGAAGCCCAATAATAGTTCAGTTATTCTATGGCTTTTAAGCATGCTTGAATAAGGCTATGAAATGGCTAGAAGTAGTCCAGTTAGATTTCTTAAGGACTTATTTTGCTTTCATAAACCATAATGCATCTCAGACTCCAGCATTTAATCTGAAGTTTGAATGACTTTGATACCTTTAAAATCTGTTTGCTGCCTTAGTTATTTAATTTTAGTTAGTTATTAGCTCAAACAAATTTTTAACTGAACAGGTCTGGCTGTTTTGACACCTCAAGACAAATTCCTGCCTTTTAGTACTCTGAAGGTCTTGTGGATTTTCCCCTAATGCATTAATCAAGTGATGTGTGAACAAGAAAGAGCATTTTTCAAGTAGTGTGCCAGAGATTATTGATCTACTAAATGATCTCAGCCAGATCCCACCCTACATTACCCTAACAAGACCAGGAAAACCTGTTGCACATGTTCATTGTTGAATGTTATCTATAAAACAAGAATAAAAATTTTCATATTAGCCTACTGCAATGTGTTCCCACAGTTTATTTGGAGGCCAGATTTCACAAAATACCCAAATTTCTTTGCCCTTGTGCTGAGAGGGAAACTCAAGAAATTCCTGAAGGAGGAATGTAGCAGTTAGCAAAATGGGGAAAAGGGAAAAATCATTAAAAAGGAACTTCAAAGGACTCTGCCTTAAATCTTTGTGGTATAAGAGCAAGGGAAGGTAAATATTGCCAGGTTATCAAGATTCTGTTGGTATAGGTAAAGGTAAAGGTTCCCCCACACATGTGTGCTACTTATTCCAACTCTAGGGGCTGGTGCTCATCTCCGTTTCAAAGCCGAAGAGCCAGCACTTGTCCGAGGACGTCTCCGTGGTCATGTGGCCGGCATGACTAGACACCAAAGGTGCACAGAACACTGTTACCTTCCCACCGTAGTGGTCCCTATTTTTCTACTTGCATTTTTACGTGCTTTCAAACCGCTAGGTTGGCAGAAGCTGGGATGAGTAACAGGTGCTCACTCTGTTATGCAGCACTCAGGATTCGATACGCCAAACTGCCGACCTTCTGATCGACAAGCTCAGCATCCTAACCTACTGAGCCACCATGTCCCTTCTGTTGGTATAGCTAATATCAATAAAGCAACATTTCAGCATGCTTTTTGGAGTCCTCTGCTGGTCTATCTTGAAGGAATGACATATACTTCTTGCCTGCAAGTTAGTACAGACAAGAAGCATGACCTGAAATATTAGCTCTAACTTTAGAAGTTTGAAAGTACACCTCTCTCCTCTTGCCTTTACAGTCTAAGAAACTAAGAAGGGTCCCTTCTGAGGTGGTTTGCCACACCCCCATTGCTTTTATGGACTCAGCTGCCTCTAATCTGACCATTGTCTAGTCTGCAGCTCTTGCTCCTGTTTCCAAAGGTAATTCCCATATATAATTCCATATATACCTTCACATGGGTGCTTTTGATTTGGCATAATTGGTTATCATGTCCTCTTTTTTCACTGCCTTGAATGGCATCTTAGTGAATTTTCTGTAATATTTAGAAAGAGTATAAATACTAGAAGTTGATGGGATTGGGTGGGATGTGGCAGAGAACATAAGAAAATTAAGGCCATAATAAATACAGTTACTGGTGTTATTGGACAATTTGAGAACTTTGGCCAATTATTGGGGAAATAGGATCCACTTCCAATTTTCTGTCCAAACGTAACACATTGTGTAAAATGAGCACAAAATGCTCAGCATTCTTCAAAATGTTTTGAGGAAACAACAAAGTATGAACCAGATTTCATTGATCTAACCTTGTTCGTTTAAGTGTTCACAATATATACTGATATATTTATAAATTAGTGCAGGTGTGACTAAGTGCTAAACAGAGACTTATTCTTTGTAAATGTGTCTATTAATATAATGTTTATATTAATCAGCAGAACAACAACAAAAAATGCTAAAACTATCTCTACAACCCACCAGCAAATGGGCAATAGATAATAGGATGTGCAAATCTTTTGAAATATATATTTTGCAATGTAGGGAGCAGCTACAAAACACCTCTTTTTGAATAATTAAAGTAGCTTATTTTCTCCTACATCTATGCAGCTGTTTCTTAAATCTGTACTGGCCATCTCTGTATGCTTGAATATTCTCAGTCACTTTGCTTAACTAGAAATAAAGTGAAAGATCTCCTTTAAAGAATTTGCCCAGCATTAATACTGGGCCTGACAAAGTAAAATTATAGGTCACATATTTATAACAATTGATAATCAGATCACTTGGGCATAACAAGTTTGGGTATAACCATATAACATTATAGATGATATACTTAAAACAATTCATAACCACATAATGACCAGAAGATAAACTAATATAGGAAAACTATTGTAGTCTCCCTCTTTCAATAAATTATCCTATTTAAAATAATTATTTAATTTCAGGCTGATACACTACAGTGCACAATTCTAAAACATTCTTCTGTTAAAAAGCTTTTTTTCCAAAAACCAATGTATTCATCTGTTCACTTAATACAGAGCTTTGTCCTTAATATAATAAGTGATATCTTTATTTTATATTGAATGAATATGATTCATTCGCATGTCAAAACTTATAAAACAGATAATACAAGGAAATTGAAATTGTTCCTTGTGCTGAATAGGAATGCAGTTTAGGCTACTGTCTATCCTCAGCTGAAGATGATATGACTTGCCATTGCAACTTAATTTTACACAGAGGTTCATAAAAGATTTGTTTTAAACGTGTAGGAAATTTTGCTCTATATGTAACAGGATCACAACCACTGGGACAGTTCAGAAGCCTATTTTTCAAGAGGTTTTAATGTTTTACTGTACAAATAAAAAACACCGAAGATTATATTAGATAAAACGTGCTTTCCTACAAAAGTTTAAATTTTTAACTTCAATTGTTTATGTGACATTTGCCTCCGTGCTGAGAAGTACAGTATTTTATCACTTGTGATAAAACCACCATCAAAAGTCAGGTAATTACAACAAAGCTTGGAATTGCTTTTTACTACATTGCTGGGTTTCTTTTCCTTTTCCTCCAGTAGCCATGGTAAATGACAGCATAGTCATGAAATGACAAAATAATGAAATGGGGACAACTGTTCAACAGTTGACTCAGCCTTCCATCCTTCCGAGGTAGGTAAAATGAGGACCCAGATTGTTGGGGGCAATAAGATGACTTTGTAATAATGCCGCTTGGCGGGGGCCGAAAGCCCTAATAAGCAGGCATATACATAGAATGAAGGCTACTGCTAAGCACATTGATCTGTGCTTCTTAGATTGTAAGCCGCCCTGAATCTTCGGAGAAGGGCGGGATATAAATGGGATTAAAAAAAAATAACTGCAGACATCTCCCTTTATTGGTTTGACACTCATTGCTGATGATGGAAATTGCTCATGAAATAAACCCACTTATCTAATTGATGAAGACTCTCCCATCATCGGCAATCTCGGTGAATTTGTGAGTTGCTACCATGGAAGCAAATGCTGCAGAGGTAACAATAGAAAGTTCTTTTTTTCCATTTCAATATGCAGACTGCATGACTCTGTATTTATCATAACTAATTTGAGAGAGAGTGTGGTTAAGGTCTGGACAGAGGAGCCTATGTTCAAGTTCTCGTATGACCACAAGAGTTTATTATTTTCTCATAACTAGACTTCACTCAAAAGTTTGATGGTTGTGGGGTGAAAAGACCAACCTTCAGAGATCCAAACAAAGAGAGAAAATGTGATGTGCAATTGCTGGGTAAAAAAAAGAGAATTTTATCAAAAAATAAATTTCTGAAGAAAAAAGGTAGAGAATTCATAGAGGAGAGATGCCCCATAGTTTTAAAAATGTCTGTGAACCCAAAAGAGTAAATAATGGAATGGAATTGAGAAAATCTCATTTGTGACATTTGTTCTGCTATTTTTATGATTTTATTTCAGCATTGCTATTACACATTTATATGGATCCCATTAATAGCAAATTGAGATGTCTGGCTTTGTTTTTTCCTAAACAATATCGCCAAATCTTTCTTTTAAAATGTATCTAACTGGAACTTGCAACAACTTTTACTTTATGATCTGTCAGAGTGCTCTCACTCAGTCTTTCCTCCTTTGATGCCCCTACAGATACATTGATTCCAACTTTCCCAGGCACTCCACACTAAATTATCAGGTTAGGAATTCTCCAAGAGGTCCTCCTAATTCATATAAAAGGCACAAAACTGATTCCCTTAACCTAATGCTAGTTGCCCTTATCCTTTATAATGGGGAATTACTTAATCTACCCTGCATAGTGTGATGCAATAGTTGATCTCTTTAGTTTGTAAAAGGAAGGAACATAAGATTCTGTTGTCCTATTCAAGCATTGCAAAATGAATTTTATCCATGTTCTGGGATTGACCCACATTTTTAATTAACACCTGGAAGAGTGGCTGCTTAGACAAGCTAGTTATTTCTGTTTACTTCTGTGAACTGCAAAATAAATTTCCCACGCTAACCACAGTTAGATAATTATTTCCCACTTTTGTCTTAATATCTGCCAAACAGCCAAGTAGCTAATTCTTATTAATATGCAATTTCCCATTGTTGATACCATCACTAAGTAGCTCTGGGGTTGCTGAGAAGAGAGAGAAGGAGAGAGGCTGAAGAGCTTTAAAACTCACATAGGTCTCACATGAAAACCAACAAATGTATGTGGGAAAGGGAGTCTACATAGGGGTGCCTGTTCCAGACATATATCCTATTACAGAATAGGTAACTGCTACTCTGAGTATAACTAGATTTTTTAACACCTTATGTTATCTGCTTTTTATTTTTAATGCTGAATGCTGACTGGAAGGCTTGCTGAAAACATTAAAACCTACTTTGTATACACCTCTTTTGTAAACTCAGCTATGACTACTCCTGGGTTGGAATCTCCTTTGTGAGATCATATCATCAAAAATCTGCAAGTGAGACATCTTTGTACTGCTGCAAATAGGATCAGGCAATAAGCCTAAAACTGGATGGGAATATCAGTGCCAATAATCTTAAGGAAAATCTGTTTTGACCTTAACAACATACCTGATTCTATCAATGGATGTTGGCATCCACACAGTTGTAAGGCTGCTGTAATATTCTCATAAAGATAGCAGAGTTATGGACTTTGAGCAGCTTGTCTGACATTTGATGTACAGGTAGTCTCAACTTACAACAGTTTGTTTAGTGATTGTTCAAAGTTACAATGGCACTGAAAAAAGTGACAGGACTTTTTTCACAGTTAGGACTGTTGCAGCATCCCCTTGGTCAAGTGATCAAAATTCAGATACTTGTCAACTGATTCATATTTATGATGGTTGCAGTGTCCCAGAGTCATGTTATCACCTTTTGTGACCTCTTGATAAGCAAAGTCAATGAGGAAGCCAGATTCACTTAACAATTATGTTACTAACTTAACAACTGTAATGATTCACTTAACAACTGTGGCAAGAAAGGTCATGAAATGGGGCAAATCTCACAACAAATGTCTCACTTAGCAACATAGGTTTTGGGTGCAATTGTGGTCATAAGTCGAAGATTACCTGTATATTTGTAAAGGGAACACTTTGTAAATGGAAGTGTAGTATAGCCAGATGGCAAATTTATGTAATAATTTTTACCTGTTTCAACTAGGCATGAAATATTTTTTGTAGAAAAGTTAATTCCTATCTTCATGTTTAAAAATAATAGTAAATAGAAAAAAATATATTGATTGTAATATTTTATTAGGAATGAATCTGAATCTCCCATTTAATTGCAAAATTTCTCATCTGCGGTATAGATAAGTAGTATAAAGTCTCAAATATAAATGAGAACTTGATAAAAATTTCTTCTGTCATTTTCTGGCAGCTGTATAAAACTTTTAACTAATGCATTTTGTTATGTGTTAACTTGTCACATTACATGTTTTTTCACAAGTCTGCATTATCATAGGGAGCTTTTCTAGGAAGAATGATAAAATATGACATTAGTATATAATTTATAGGAGGAATAAATACCCTCAGACTGGAAGTCTGAATGAGTCCATGGGTATGAAGATACACTAAACTTATATGAGGAAAGCATTTGCACATTGTTTTGTTTTGTTTTCTTGACATACACAGCATACACAGATTTTGCCACATGGATATTGGGACCTGAAAATAAAATTTGCAAAATAGATTTTGGCTCAGCGTTAGTAAGCAACATGTTTACTAACAGCTCCACTTTATCCTTCTTGTATCTTAATGAATATTTAAATTACTTTGCAGATAACATTATGAATTTATTTAGAACTCTGGGCAATTAAATGCTTCCAAGCAAAAAATCAGGAAGATTTTGAGATTCAGGTTAGTAGTGTGTTTATTACCATGTTTTCAGTTTGGTTCTGTAGAAATGTATAGGAAGAAATGATAATATACTGAAATGAAATGATTTAAGAATATATCTAGTTAAGAAATTGTGATCAACACATTTAGTCTGATTGCTTTCCATTAATCTGCAGAGAGGAAAATTGTTTTATATAATTTGAATGATAATTTACTTTCTATCTAGTAGAGAGGAGTTTATTCAGTCTTTTTGTATCAGTTGGTGTCTTTTTTGTTGTTACCATTAACTGAATGGTAATGTAAAAATAACTGTTTCAGAACATATCCTATTCAGGGTAGACCAGGCTTTACCATAATGTACTATTTTAAATAAACAATTCAGCTGGAAAACACATTTGAATTTTTGTGATCTGATTTATGGAAGAGGAAAATTGCCATCACAAAACTGAAAAAATACCATCTTAATTTGGTTGTTTCTATTGTTCTGTTCTTCTATTGTTTCTATTGTTAGCAATATGCTTATGATCCTATCTGATTAAGTTTAAGGTGATGTATATTTAATTTAGATTTAATTACAAATAATAATAGTTTATAGCAAAAATAAGAAAGAAAACCTGTCCTACCAGTAATAATATAGGGCATACTATATTTTTGGAAAAGTATTGATTGTAGTTTTATAACTTACTTTACTATTTGTTGTGTAAAAGTTATAGTTTATACTTATGTTACATTTAACGCTGCTTAAATAGGAAAACTATGCAACCAAAAAAAGGATGTTGATGGACACATGGCAACAAGAGGCTTTCAGAAGATTATTTTTTCTTTTTCATTTTATCTTCCTTTCAGCTTCTAGAAGGCAGTAATCATCTTCCCTGTCAATCTACACCCCTTCCATATGTTGCAATAAACTGTAGGATGTAATGTCTAATTTCCAGTTATTGTGATAGCTAAAACACAGCATTGAACATAGTGATATATGATAGGAACCATTTGACAACCTGTGTTCTTGAAAAGAAATGCCAAAATTTACTACATCTCCATACACGTATATGCAATGTAGCATGATGTTTTCTGACCACAGCTATCCTCTATTTGTAGACATGTGATCTAATTTTTCAAGATGGCAACAACTGAAACACATAGTAAGGGAAAAAAAGGTTGCTGCTGATTGAAAAATTACATAAAATCAAATGCATTAAGGGAAAGACAGGCTATAAAATGTGGTTCTGCAATTTTTCATGCTAAAAGCCCCAGTTGGACTTTAAATATGATGGTAGTGATATTATTTATTTATTTATTTATTTATTTATTCAATTTATATACCGCCCTTCTCCCAGGGGACTCAGGGCGGTGAACAGGGCAATACATAAAAACTAGATACAAAAATTAAAATTATTAAAACATAATTAAACAATGCCCATAAAATTAATACAAATTTAAAATTATAGTCGTTTATAAAAATCCCACCCCATCCCATCAGGCCAGGCCAGCTTGTTTAAAAAGATGGGTTTTAAGATCGCGCCGGAAGGAGCGGAGATCAGGCGCCATCCGGAGCTCAACCGGAAGATGGTTCCATAAATCCGGTGCACCCACAGAGAACGCCCTCCCCCTGGGGGCCACCAGTCGGCATTCTTTGACCGGTGGCACTCTGAGGAGGCCCGCTCTGTGGGAGCGTACTGGGCGGAGGGAAGTTGACGCCGGCTGCAGGTGCTCCCCAAGGTATGTAGTCACCATTTACAATCATGAATAAGAGACACAGTAAGGAGAAAAACTAGATTTGGATTGATAAGAATTATTGTAAATCTAATTATTATAACCTAATTAATACTATTATACAGCACATACTAATTTCTGCCATCTTAAACATTACAATTTGGAACAGGTTTTGAAGGAAAGGCTAGGCCACATAAGCTCCTGGAGATTGCATTTATACTGTTGGTGTAGTATTAATGCGATCTCCCCACCCCAGCATTTCCATCCTGACGACATTGGCAGCTAGCCAACGAAAGCTTGATCTTTTAGCAATATATATATATATATATATATATATATATATATATATATATATATATATATATATATATATATATATATATATATATATATATATATATATATATATAATGTTTGTTAAGTATTTGTCCCATTTTTGGGGCCTAGCAAGGTAATCTAAATACTTAACAAACATTTAACACATATCTCCCTTGATTTTCAGCTAACAAAGCAAGAAAGAGCCAGTGGCCTAAAGGTTAGAACAATTGCCTAATGTGCAATCAGCCCAGGTTCGAATCTCAGAAGGGTATGGCTGACTGATGAGAACAAATAAGTTTGAAATGTGTTGTGTTCGAATGGATGAGCGAAACAGTGAGGTTTAATGCAAGAACGTTTATTAACACACATAAGTCAACTGGCAATTAACAGTTTAACTCCCACTTAAATACTCAGATACGTTCAAACAGCAAGCAATCCCCAGCCCAGAAACTCCCGCCTAAAAATGCACTAACCAATAATTGCACCCAGAGTTTCCCGCTTCAAGGAAGACCCATTTAATTAATCTACAGACACAACACCCCTTCCCCCCCACTTAATGTTATTTATTAACATAGTCTTTCAGATATATTGGTGGCTTGTGAACCCTAGTAGGGTATCTATTACTCTTGCTGACAACAGTCTCATTCGCTGTCTGGCAATTGGCTAAAGGCCCAGATGTTTGGGGCAAGGATTCTGATGACGCAATGTTAGTGGTTTGTTGTTGTGTTTGTTGTTGTTGAACTGGACGTCTATGCGATACTCTTGTGCTTCCCACAGGAAACAACTCCTAATCAGCATTGCCATGCTGTGGCACTGTTTCCGGTACCCTGATTTGCGTTTCCACTCCACCCTCTCCATTCCCACAACTTGCTGAGCCAAGCTGGTCAGAATTGAATGTAACATCATGAGTCTGTGTGTATTGACCCACATCATTTTGCACAATTTCTGGGGCCCTTTTCCTTAATTGGTCTATATGTCTCTTAATTACTCTATTCCTTTCCCCCTCAATAGTGTAAGATAACGGCCCCGTGACATCAATAACCACTCCGGGTACCCATTTGTCCACCGGACCATAGTTCCTGGCCCAAACTAAGTCTCCGATGTTGAGAGACCGGGTTGGGATAGCCGCCTCAGCTTCTGTGGGTAGTCTATCAGGGTGAAGCCTGTCCAATTTTGTGGTTAATCTTCTTCCCCACCTCATTTCTGCCGGGCTCTTCCCCGTGGCTGTGCACGGTGTAGTATGCTGTGTCAGTAGGAATTGTGCCAATCTCTGTTGCCAGTTGCCGTGGATGATCCGTTTCAGAGCGTCTTTTGTTGTTCGGACGTTCCGTTCAGCCAAGCCATTGGTGGACGGGTGAAAGGGTGCCGAAGTCGTGTGCCTAATCCAATTGGCCTTGAGGAAATCCTGAAATTCAGCAGAGGTGAATTGGGGCCCATTGTCAGAGACAATTACGTCAGGTAACCCATGGGTGGCAAAGAGGCCCCTTAAAACCTGAATTGTTTTAGCTGATGACATAGATTTAACAGGCACAACCTCCAACCACCGGGAAAAGCTGTCCACCACAACTAGGAATGTCAGGCCCTGAAATGGCCCTGCGAAGTCAATATGAATGCGTGACCATGGATTCCTAGCCACCTCCCACTTGTGAGTTGGTGTGTGAGCCTGTTCTGGCCTAGATCGTTGACACTGATAACAACCAGCTACGCACTCTTCAATTGCTGTGTCTAACCCAGGCCACCACAAGTGGCTTCTAGCTAGAGCCTTCATGCGGACAATTCCCGGGTGACCTTCGTGTAGCTCTGCTATTACTGACTTCCTATGACTCTCAGGAATAACCACTCGGCTGCCCCACAAAATGCACCCCAAATGAGATGATAATTCATCTTTTATCCTAAAATAGGGTGTGAATTTAGGGTCCGGATTTTTATTGGGCCATCCCCCTTGAACCCAGGCTGAAATTCTGTTGAGTATTAGATCTTTCTTAGTGGCTGCTGCAATATCCTTTGCAGTTAATGGGCACTCAGGTATTTCGTGTAAGGACATAATTTGGCCCGCTGGAGCGGGATCGCCCTCAGTGTCCATTAGAGGCAGTCTGCTCAAAGCATCTGCATGGCCCATTTCTTTGCCTGGTCTATGTTTCAAGGAGAACGAGTATGCTGACAGGAAAATAGACCACCTAAGCATCCTAGGAGACATGATCTGAGGTGTCTGCTTATCCGTAGTAAACAATCCCAGTAAGGGCTTGTGATCAGTATATATAGTAAAGTTCCTACCATAAAGGTAATCATGGAACTTTTTTACACCTGCCACTATTGCTAAGGCTTCCCTGTCAATTTGTGCATAATTCCTTTCAGCTTTTGTAAGCGTCCTGGAATAATATGCAATTGGCTTTTGCTGACCCTTGTCATCCATATGGCTGATGACAGCCCCAACACCATAAGGTGAAGCATCACACGCTAAATAAATTGGCTTGTTTTCAATAAAGTGTGTAACAGTGGAATGGCTAGACAATATGTCCTTTAAAGTTTGAAAACTGATTCTATCTTTTTCCTGCCATTGCCAAGGGGTTTTCTTGTCTAAAAGCCTATGTAATGGTTCAGCAATAGCAGCTTTATGTGGTAAAAATGTATGATAAAAATTAACTAATCCTAAAAAGGCTTGTAATTCAGCCTTGTTCTTTGGTTCAGGTGCCAATTTAATTGCTTTAATTTTTTCAGTTGTTGGGTGAATGCCCTTCTCATCAATTCTAAACCCTAAAAATTCTGTTGATTTAACTCCAATAAAACATTTTTCCCTTTTTAATTTAAGCCCTGCATCTCTAAATTTCCCCAATACCTGTTCCAACTGGTCAGCTAAAATTTCTTCAGTTTTTCCAGCAATCAGGACATCATCGAAGTAAGGGCATACACCCGGTATGCCCTTTAAGGTCCTCTCCATCACCTCCTGAAAGATGCCTGGAGCTGGTGCAATACCAAATTGAAGCCTGTGAATGCGAAACACCCCCGTGTGGGTAACAATCGTTTGGGCCTCGGCGGCTTCCTTAGACACGGTAAGCTGTAAATATGCCTGCGCCAAGTCAAGCTTGGCAAAGATGGCGCCGTCCTGGATCGTCGCGAGGACCTGCTTCACCGTCGGGACCGGGTAAGCGTGTTTTTTCATTCCTAAATTTAGAGTGGCCTTATAATCGGCACAAATCCTCACATCCCCATTAGGTTTTAGGGGTGTGACGATTGGTGTCTCCCACAGGCCTCCCTCGACCGGTTCTAACACGCCTTGGCCTACAAGCTTATCAAGCTCGGCCTCGATTTTTTGTTTAAGGGCAAAAGGCACCCTCCGGGCCTTCAATCGAATTGGTTTTACTGCAGGGTCCAAATTAAAATTGATGGGGGGGCCTTTATAATTACCTAAAGACCCATCAAACACGTCTGCGAATTCATCGCAGACAGATTTGAGGGTCTTACTTTGAATTGTATTTATTCCCCCAACCCAAATTCCTAAAGCCGGGAACCAATTAAGGCCTACCAAGCTAGTTCTCTGGCCCTCGGTCACTAATAGGTCCAGCGAACCATTAAACCCCTTATATTTAACCCTAATGGTGATTTTGCCCTTAATTGCTATGGGAGATTTTTGGAAATCAGCTAACTGGATTTTAGTCGGTTTAAGTGGAATTTTGTGACCACTTTTGCGTTCAATGTGCTTCAGGGTTTCACATGAAATTATTGATACTGAGGCCCTTGAATCTACCTCCATTTTGCAGGGTATTCCTTGCAATTGGACTACAATTTTTAATTTAGGCCTCAGTATGTGATTAATTTTTTGTTGTCCTATGTGGTTGACTCTCGCCACCTCCCCGCGGTTGGATTGTCGTGCCCTAGGTCTAGCGGTCTCTATGCCACGATACCTGGGGGTTACCTTACCTTCGGCCCAAACGTCGATTTCATGGATTCGGTTGTCTCGCGGCCGGCTGTGGCAAATGGCCTGGATGTGGCCCGTCTTTCCGCACGATCTGCATTTTGCTGAGCGGAATCTGCATGTTGATCTGGGGTGGTTACCCCCACAGCTACTGCATCTGGTGTCCAAGTCTCTCGGTCTGGACTGGTTGTCCCTTGGTGATCTTTGCGGTGCTTGCGGCTGTTGTCTCCGGCCCTGATCTGGTCCTTCGGTGCGCGCCGGTCTTGCCGCCATTTTTCCAAATCTTCTGGTAATCTCGGCTATATCGGCCTCCCATTGCTGATCCACCTCCCTGCTGTCCACATGGCTTTCAAGATTTATTTCGGCCGAAGTGCCCATGCTGTTGCGGGGGGGGGGGTCCCGGGTCCCCGTTGATTCATAAGTCAGTAATTCATCGAGGACTTCCTGCAGATCTCCTGTGGGCTTAGCAATTATGCGATTTTGAAGATTTTCGTCCCGCAGGCCAAGCACCACTCGATCTCGAATTCTAATTTCGAGATTGTCATATTTGCATCACAAAGCCGCTTCTCTCACCGCTGCCATGAACTGCGTAATCGATTCGCCAGGTCTTTGATTTCTTTTTTCGAAAATCCGTCTCCAAAATAATTCAGACCTCTTTGGCGTGAAGTGAACCTTCAATTTTGCCAATAAGTCTGCGTAGGAGACACTGGACACCGGCAGCGGTTGACACAGGCCGACGGCGATCCGGTACACGGACGTGCCGCTGATGGTCAAAAGAGCTGCGGCTTTCTTTCGGTCGTCCGTAATGCCATTTACTAACAGGAACCCTTCAACCTGGCCAACATATTCTTCCCAGTCTTCTGGGTATTGCGGGTCGAACTCTTTCAGAGAGCCGACTTGCGCCATTACTAGTTTTATTATTCAGCAGCGTTATTTAGCGGTTGACTGTGTTTTAAATTTTTCCGCCTTGCGCACAGCTGACTTTCGCCGTTCCTTCACTGATCCGCCGTCGATCCCATCCTCGTCGCCAATTGTTGTGTTCGAATGGACGAGCAAAACAGTGAGGTTTAATGCAAGAACGTTTATTAACACACATAAGTCAACTGGCAATTAACGGTTTAACTCCCACTTAAATACTCAGATATGTTCAAACAGCAACCAATCCCCAGCCCAGAAACTCCCGCCTAAAAATGCACTAACCAATAATTGCACCCAGAGTTTCCCACTTCAAGGAAGACCCATTTAATTAATCTACAGACACAACAAAATGCATATCAGTCTCCCTTTAATTCTTTGTTAGCAATCCAAATTTAATATAAAATGATTGCCGCAGTAAGCGACCACTGCCTGTGGATGGCCCTAGTTTGGTCTGATACAGGCAAAAGATTTCTCCCATATTTGGGTCGACTCACTCAAGATATTCTCTCTCTCTCTCTCTCTCTCTCTCTCTCTCTCTCTCTCTCTGTGTGTGTGTGTGTGTGTGTGTGTGTCTGAGTGTGTGTGCATGTGTGTGTGTAATTGTGCTATAGTTAATTGAACTTCTTTATTTCAACAATTGAGTTGCTGTGAATAGTTACTTCTTGTGAATTACAACTTTTGCCAATAAATTTCAGTGTGAAAAAAATACAATTACTATACTAAAATGTATGCATAAAAAATCTAACTTTAGACTTCAAGTGGATTTCAAATGTCTGGAAATACTTCTCCCTATTTATCCACATTTTAACTTCCCAATTTTCTCTGCCTTACCTAAGATCTATTTAGTGTTGTTTTCTTAATTTTAAAAAATATTCTTTTCACTTCACATAAAAAGTGGGCATAATTCAACCTCCCTAGGCCTTGTTTGTTTATTACTTTCAAGGTAAAGCAAGCTATAGTAAATTGTAATAATGGTCACTTGTAGCAATAAGGACTTTCTTTTCCAGAGTTTGATAGCACAGTCAGTGAGGTGCTTTAAATTTCTTTTTAGATAAGCATTAATGTCTTTATCAAAATGCTGAAGTTAACATGCTCTTCAGGATATTTGATCACTACTAGGAAATTTTATTTGTTTTATGGTGCATACAGTATAAGAGTATTGTGTTAAACATTCTTAGATAGATTAAGCTCTTAAGATTCTCCACTATCTTGAAAAAAAAACATTTACATTGAATCATGTAACTCTTCTGAAGGAAGATTTGAAGAAATTTTAAAAAGCTAATTGATTTGTAGGTCTTTAGATAGATCATTTTTTGAGTGGAACTGTGAAGAAATACTACACTTCAACGAAGTTTTGAGTAAAATCATCTCCTGCACAAAATAGCAGAGCTCTCTACTCACTGAAGCAACTGAAATACAAAGTGACTTCCTCTTTGAGCCAGTTCTTGATTAACTACTAGATATAATGATATAATGAAGACAACACTTCTGACCTATAAAGCTCCCAAGTACCTACACACAAAGCATAGACAGTAATCATAATATTACATATTTATGTCATTATTATAGAACTGTAGAACTATATGTCATTATTTATACAAGTCAAATGTAAGACAACTATCAGAAGCTGAAAAAGAAGACTGAGTGTTTGAAAACATGACAAAGGTTTGTCATGTTTCAGTCCTGTCTGTTAAAATAAAGATCTTTAGCCCTTCAGTTAGAAAACAGGGAGAAAGACATTCAAGCAATTCACAGGTTGCCCGTCTTAATGAATTCACTAATAAATAAAAGCTCAGGTTTTGCTAATTCAGTTTCCACATTGAAGTATCTGAATCCCATTTTCCTGGGCAATAAACCTAATTGATGAGGTTGTCCTAGTATTAGGAAGTACTTAATTATGAAAAGGTAAAGGTAAAGATTCCCCCGCACATGCGTGCTAGTCGTTTCCAACTCTAGGGGCCGGTGCTCATCTCCGTTTCAAAGCCGAAGAGCCAGCGCTTGTCCGAGGACGTCTCTGTGGTCATGTGGCCAGTATGACTAGATGCCAAAGGCGCACGTAATGCTGTTACCTTCCCACCGTAGTGGTACCTATTTTTCTACTTGAATTTTTACGTGCTTTTGAACTGCTAGGTTGGCAGAAGCTGGGACAAGTAACAGGCACTCACTCTGTTATGTGGCACTCGGGATTCGACCTGCCAAACTGCCGACCATCTGATTGACAAGCTCAGCGTCCTAACCCAGTTCATGTTTAAAATGCTATAAATATTTCTATTGTTTCATTGATATTGATTAGTGTATGTGTTTGTGTGTGTGTTGAACTTAGATGTAAGGGCACATTAAAGTTATATAAAAAGAAAAAAAAATTCAGCCCTACCAGCAGACAGGACGTCATGAGCAGAATTTGATTTTAGAATTTAGATTGGAGAGTTTTATATTCAAGATTTAACCATGTTTTTCATAATTGTTGATGATGATGTACTATATTTCTAATTTATGGATTGTTCAATGAACCACTCTTTACAGGTTGACCCATTATATTAAGCTATAACACACAGCTTCCAATTTACAAAGATTCACAGCTATGCTAGACTAAAACTACATAAAACCATATTATGGCACATATAATACTTATAAGCCTAGTCAGCCTTCTCTACCAAATTGCTTTACATATCTGAGCGAACCATTTGCATAGGTTAAATATCCATAAGACGGTGTAACCTAGTATATAAATTTGAAGACTTTTATTGGGAATAAAATTAGCAAGAGACTATACTGGTAAATGTAGCCTCAGAATTTACCATGTAAAAGAGGCATTCACTGTTATATTACACTTTTTTGTCATAATGTAGTTCATAGGTCCTCACCTTTCAGTAATAACCAACAAAGGTTAATATACCTTTTGAAAAGTCAAACTTGTAAAAAACTATTGAACACTGTCCATAATAAAAGACAAATCATTGCTGATAGCACAGTGCTGAAACTGAAGGAATTCCCAACAGGCTGGATGGAGTATGAACTTGTTGAACAAATGACATGAAAATTTGAGTTACATACAAGGGAAATTACCTTGCACAAAAGATAATAGAATTGGGGGTCATTCAATGACATTGAATAACCTTAAGTTCAAGCTAAAGATAATGTAAATATATAAACAGCATACAATTATATCTAGAATTCACAACCATGAAGAAAGTAGAGGTTATTAATGTAGATTTTTGGAAGCATTCTGTAAAATGATGCAATCCAGATTTATCAAAAGCTATCAGTCATCTACTGCACTGAATATGCTGGTACCTTCTACAGAAAAAAGGTGCTGAAAACAGCCAACTTCCTATACAACTTCAAGCATAGTCATATGCTTGAACCAGTTTAATTACACTTATCAATATATATAGGAAAAGGACTGGCAGACACAGGGGGAGAATAAAAAGAGGAATCACTACATAGCTAGAAACAAATTAAATCCAACACCCTTCAACTGCTGTTGACCCTTATCTAACTCTAACCAAATGCTGGCCATTAATTGAGAATATTCCTGTATATAGGCTTTTAGCAGTAAAACAGCTAAATTTAACCTCCATGTGTGAACCTAGTCTTTCATGCATTACAACATATTATGCATCACAGAGATTGTATTCTGTACACAAAAATATTTATATTCTATTGAATATGAAGCCTGGCTTAATGTTCTGCTTGTCCCATCATTCAAAGGAGCAATTTCTGAATATACAGGACCAAGCCAACAATTTTCAAGAATCAGTTATATTCAAATGCTGATTCTTCTCAGACTTTTGCAAAGCCTGTCTGCCATACTATTGCAAAACTAGTTTTTTTTTTACTTTCTTACTCATTTTCCTCTAAATTATATAATTTGTAAGTGTTTCATAGAGCAAATTGGTTGATACTGTATTTTGGGTTTTCAAATATTGGTAGGGTTTGTTTTGGCAGTTGAGTGTGTAAAAATTGCATGCATACACACAAAGAGACACTCTTTGAAATTGGATTCAGTATGAGTAGTAACTTTTGAATTTAACTATCCAAATGAAATAGCTGAAAAATGATTTAATTTTTTCAATAGGTCAAAATAAAACAAAACATTGGCTTGAGAAAGATTACTTGTTTACTCACCTTCTCTGCTGATTGTGCCGTTCCAAAAAAGATTGGGATAAAAGCTAACCAAATGATACAGGTGGTATACATGGTAAATCCAATTGGTTTTGCTTCGTTGAAGGTCTCTGGAACGCCTCTTGTTTTAATAGCATATACAGTACATGTTACCATTAAGAGAATACTGTATCCAAGAGAACAAATGAGTGATAGATCTGAGATGTCACATTTGAGAATCCCACGGGCATTTTCAGGATCCACAGTCCTCTGCTCTCCATAATCTACTATGGTATGTGGAGGATCAATAGCAAACCAAATGAAAACTCCTATAAGCTGTATGGATATGAGGCTGAAGGTAATCACCAGTTGGGAACCTGGGCTGATGAACTTTGGAGCAGTGACTGATTTTTTCCCTTGCTCAAATATTCGATGGATCCGGTTTGTTTTGGTGAGCAAGGCTGCATAACTGAAGCACATTCCAAGTCCTAGAAAGATCCGTCGAAAAGAGCAGATGGCAGTGTCTGGACTTGCAATCATTAAAAAAGTGATAGCATAACAGAGAAAAATTCCAGTCAAGAGGACATAGCTTAGTTCACGCCCTGAGGCCCTGACAATCGGGGTGTCGTTGTGGCGGACAAATGTCACAATGACAAAGGTGGTTGCAATGATGCCAAGTATTGCTATGAAGACAGGCACAATTGCCCATGGGGAATGCCACTCCAGTTTGATGATGGGAATGAGTTGGCAGTCTGTGCGGTTGGTGCTTGGTTTCTTATCAAAGGGACACATTTCACAGGTGACCTCATCCACTTGGTAGTGATATCCTTCACAGCGCTCACAATGCCAACAGCAAGCTACTCCCTTAACCATCTTCTTCCTTTCCCCAGGTTTGCAGGGTATACTACAGACTGAAGCGGGGTGAGTTCGTTCTTTGATATCCCACTGCATATCTTCTACCTATGGTTATATATATCAAGAAGAAAAAAATTAATGACCCTTTCATCTTCTATTTATAATATCTCTAATCTTGGCCATAGGTTTCTTGTGAATCACCTTGTTTTGACAATACAAATACATTTTATTTTCATAAGAAACCCCCTTTTTCTCTGATACTGATTTTATGAAACTGTTAAATGATTGGGCATAATAAATCATTTGTGCCTTGAGCTTGATGAGTGTCATTAGTTTCTATTTACCTCTTTACTGCTGACCAAATTGATGCCTGTGAAAAGATTTATCCGCTCTTAAGCTCTAGTCTGAAGCAAAGGCATCCTATAAAAAGGAATTTATGAGCTAATCACATGCAAATATAGTTCTCAAACATTTAATTAGAAAATAATGGCATATGGGTTTGGAATTAATTTATATCATAATGTAAGGACATCCTGCATTAATCTAGGAGAGAACAAGAAGTTTTATTTCTGAGAAGTAAAAATATGAAGCAAGGAAATATTTTATTTTGGATCCGCCTCAGGTTGCTTTGCTTGTTATCTTCTACCATCTACAAAATTATTTGTTTACTGTATTTGCTTTTTTTCCCCTCATCAAATTTCTCTGAGTGGCTTACAACAAAACAGTGACACAGAATAAAAGCTTAAACATCAATCCACTACAGACAAATAAAGTAATATTCCTGATCATTCACCTCATTGATTCACTAATTACCACCAGTCCTATCATGCCTCTCTAAGCTCTCTAGGAAAACATTATCTTTACACTGCTCTGAACAGGAAGAAGGAAGCTAAGAAAGCTTATTTCTGCTGTAGATTCCCGCTCTTTAAAGATTTTAGGTGAGTAAAGGAATCCTCTGCATTCTCTCCCAGCTTGCATGAATCAGGCAGGCTGAGTCTTCCCACTGCAGGCAATCCTTGAAGGCCATGTTATAAAAGACTTCCTAGCTGATAAAGAGAATTTTGAACTATATCTGGAAAAATATATAAGCCAGCACATGGCTTTAGAAGGTTAGATAGCCTTTTGAATTCTGATGGGCTTTTGATTTTGTACACACTAATTTGTTGTAGGGATCTCAGTGGTTCTGTAGATCAACTGATCTTTTCAAGAAAAGGGCTGTAGGAATCTAGCGCTATAGTAGTAACAACAAACTTTGCATGAGTCAATCCATCCATTTTTAAACTACATCCTTCATAATTTCTGTCCTTTGACTGAAACAACTGTAACTGGAATATAAAGCATTTGGAAAGTCCCTGTTTGATAATGCCCATGTTAGTGTTACATGAGAGTGACAAGTACCACTTAGAAATGATCAGACATGAAGTTCATTGAGTGTTTCTTTTTAATTACAGAGTTGTTTGGAAATGGAGAAAACTATACACAGCATTCCATCTTTAAACATTTTAGAGATATAGTGATATAAATAAATACTTAAATCATTTTACAGAACTATAATAAATATACCAGCAGACAACTTTTCATCAAAGATTAATTAATTTACATTAATTACACTATTAATACAGTGCTAGATTACTTAGAGTACTACATTTTACTTTGGCATTCACAGTACCAACAAGGGAAGTAAATTACAAAACAACTCTGTCTTTTTTTTTGTAGATAGATAAATCAATCTACATAAGCCATTGAGCATGTGTTGCAATGCCACTATTGTACACTTTTTTGTTGTTTTGATGAAACTGTCAGATTCTGCAGACTTCTCTGATTATTTTCTTCCTGTGGTGCAATTATAGGATGTTACTTGCCTATGACTTCATTTAAGCTTTTTAAACTACTGCTTCTATGATTTTTAGCAGAAATATTAATTCTTTCAAAAAGAAATAAATTAGAGAAAGGAAACATGTCCCACTCAAGGTGCTGCTGAGCTACATTGTCTATATATTGTAGCAGTATGGCCAGTGAAAGCTATACTTTAGCAACATCAAAGGATTACACATCCTTTACCTATTTCAGGTTCATAGACAAATGAATCATATCACATGGGACCAACCCTCAAGTGTTTAAGAAACCTCTTTGCCAGTAAAATGGAGAGGCATTTGAAACATCAGTTTTCTTGGTGCTTATGAATGGAGGAGAAGAAGAAGAAGAAGAAGAAGAAGAAGAAGAAGAAGAAGAAGAAGAAGAAGAAGAAGAAGAAGAAGAAGAAGAAGAAGAAGAAGAAGAAGAAGAAGAAGAAGAAAACAGAGAATGAGGTGGCTGGATGGAGTCACTGAAGCAGTAGGCATGAGCCGAAATGGACTCCAGAAGATGGTAGAGGACAGGAAGGCCTGGAGGAACGTTGTCCATGGGGTCGTAATGGGTTGGATACGACTTTGCAACTAACAACAACAATGAATGGTCAGCTTAGTCTGACTCCATAAATGTCTTCTAGAAGAGACAAGGCAATGTTCTTCAAACACAAGGCATGCACGTTTAATTCAATGAGTTCAATTTTACCTGTGCTTTATTAAACTTAAAAATACTATTGGTAGAGATGGGCGAGTCATTGAACACAACTGAAAGAGAACACAACTATTATTTTTTGAGTCAATCCAGAATCAAATCAGCACTTAAAACCCACCATATTATTTTGCAACTATAAGAAATGATCCCTCATTGTGAGAGCTGGGAATTACAGTATCACAAATTAGCAACCAAACAGGGAAACTACTGTTACTCCCAATGTTATTATTATTCTTTTAGAACAACATGGAAAATTTCACCTGCACAGAGGCATCTTTCTGCTGAGTTGCCCCAGGCTGCTCTTTAGTTAAAAAGTCTTCTGAAAGAAGTTTAACAGTGACCCACTACAAAAGATCAATTTGCCTCAAGGTTTGGTTCACTAGTGTGTTTTTTCCTCCCTTTAGTGCTCTCAAAGGGCCAGTTGACCTAGTAAATTATCTTCCGTCAAACAATTTTTATTGTTTTGGGAAAAAATAGTCAAGGGATGGTATGAAATGAATGGATGAGAAACTTCAAAACAATAGGATGTCTATTAATCCATCATTTTAAAGATATGAAACAATGTTCACTGTCTCTATTAGTAATACAGTAATAGGTTTTTGATTAGACCCACACTCTTCAGAATTTTAATTAAAAAACTCTCCATACAATCTAATGTAATACTTTATATGCATCAATAATATGGTATAGAATCTTAATGGCTGACTAATTAATTGAGTAATTATCCTTTAGAAAACTTTAAGGATTTGACATAAGCAAAATAGCCATACTGCAAAAGTCCAAGTGAAAGTTTAAAGCAATGTATTCTAATTTGGCAACTTTAAGCTATGGTCCTCAGCCAGACCAGTATATATAACATAAGATAACATAACATAATGAGAGGTGATGAGATTTGACATAATGTAATATGTAATGATGTAATGATAGGATAGAAAAATGTGGGTTAGACAGTATCACCACCAGATGGATTCATAACTGGCTGACCAACCACACTCAGCGTGTGGTCCTCAATGGAACTGCGTCTACATGAAGGGAAGTATGCAGTGGGGTACCCCAAGGCTCTGTTTTAGGCCCAGTACTCTTCAAAATCTTAATCAATGATTTGGATGAGAGGATAGATGGGGAACTCATAGAATTTGCAGATGACACCAAGCTGGCAGGAATAGCCAACACTCCAGAAGATAGGCTTAAAATACAGAAGGAACTTGACAAACTTGAACATTGGGTGCTATCTAACAAAATGAAATTCAGTGGTGAAAAAACTAAGGTTCTACATTTAGGCAAGAAAAACCAAATGCACAGATATAGTATAGGTGATACCTTGCTCAATAGTAGTAATTGTGAGAGGGATCTCAGAGTCCTAGTGGACAGTCACTTAAATATGAGCCAGCAGTGTACTGCAGCTGCCAAAAAAACCCAACACAGTGCTAAGCTGCATTAACATCCAGTTTTGGTCACTACAATGTAAAAAAGATGTTGAGACTCTAGAAAGAGTACAGAGAAGAGCAACAAAGATGGTCAGCTAAAACATATAAAGAATGTTTGCTGGATGGTTTAGTGAAGAGAAGGACTAGGGATGATATGATAGTAGTGTTCGAATATCTCAGGTATTGCCACAAGGAAGATGGAGTCAAGCTATTCTCCAAAGCACCTGAGGGCCGGACAAGAAGCAATGGATGGAAGCTATTCAAGGAGAGAAGCAACCTAGAACTAAGAAGAAATTTCCTGACAGTTAGAACTATTAATCAGTGGAGCAACTTGCCTCCAGAAGTTGTGAATGCTCCAACACTAGAGGTTTTTAAGAAGAGACTGGACAACCATTTGTCTGAAATGGTATAGGGTTTCCTGTCTGAGCAGGTGGTTGGACTAGAAGACCTCCAAGGTCCCTTTCAACTCTGCTATTCTATTCTATTCTATTCTATTCTATTCTATTCTATTCTATTCTATTCTATTCTATTCTATTCTATTCTATTCTATTCTATTCTGCTCTATTTTTATTTATTTATCATTTTTCTCAGTTTTGGGGAGCAGAAATTGTTCTATGCAAAATAATAAGCAACTGACAATGTGCATTGTTTTCCTACTTTCTTTCTCTAATACATATTGTACTAGAGAAAACCAATGTACATTCCTTTATTGTCAGTTTCTCCAAATATGCCCTGATTTTGAAGCATTTCATTTAAGTTATTGTTTTTGTTAGCAGTTTTCTCCCAAGCTCTATTTCTTTTTGACAAATCTATTTAAGAGGGAGGGAGGGAGGGAGGCTGCTTCCGGTTTACGCGTGTGGCACTTTCGGACATGCAAAAAGACCTCTCTCCCTGCTGTCCAATCCTTCTTCATTGGAGGACCCTGAAAAGGGTCGAAATTCGCCTTGGAGGGGTGACCACTGCAAGGAAACCCTCCCTGTTATTGCAGAAGGGCAGCAGCCCTCCACTTGAATCCAGAGGAGCTCCTTTGGCCTGAAGAAGATCGGCCTTCAAGATGGCCAATCATTAAGCCGTTCCCTGCTGAAAGCCAAAAGCACCATCTAGCACAATGAAGCAATCTGGAGGACCTGAGTGAGATCTTAACTTTCTTATCCCCCTGTTTACCTTCCTGTGGGACTTTTCCAAAAATTTCCTCCCCCTTTTTTTTGAAAAAAAAATGGCATTTGTATACTTGGGGATTAATATTTCAAGCCTTAAAGCATTGAAGAAGAAAAAACTGATTAAGCAAAGAAATTAAGCAATCTTCCTTCTACTTATTAAAAAACTCCTATTTTTGGTGTGGATCTACTACCCTATTTTCTGTTTAAGATGTGAATTAAGGAAAAAAGAATGGACTAATTATACAAAAGTTTTATATTAATTTGAAAAAAAGAACTTTACGACTTATTCTACCTGCCATTGATGACATCTTGTGGCTAAACCTGGAATAGTAACTAAACCTTATGTCTATTGTGTGAGCTGACTGAATAGCAGAGCTATCCTTGGCACTATCTTTAAAGATAAGTGTGGGAACACCTGGCACTGAAAACAACCTTTAGGAACATTGGAGGTGGAAAATTATTGACTCCTATTAAAATAGCCTCCATGGAAGACTTAGCTGTAAACACCAACAAAATGGATGACTATATCCCACCACTTAATTAAAAACTGATATTAGACACAATCTTGGCAATAATTGAGCAAATTAAAGCCAAACTGCATGATAAACCTAACAACTCAAAGCCACCAAATCAAACTTTGACCTTAAATGATGAACTGACAACCCCAAAACAAATAGAAGAATTGGAAATTAACATCAAAATAGGAGACTTCAAAAAGCAACAAATGCAGCCTACAGAGAACCTTGAAGTCCAAACTCTAACTCCAACTACAAAACTTACAATTCAAAAAACAACAATTCCTTAATCAAAGTAATATTAAGAGCGAAGATATCAAAGGCCTTCAAATACAGTAAGTTGAGGATTTAGCTAATCAAATGATAACAACATCAGCTACTACTTTCTACCTAAGCCAGATGGAAATGGATGAAGAAAAAGACCAGACTGAATTAATGACAATTATATTACATCAAACATTAAAAACTGAGTTATTAAAGCAATATTTCAATGACTATAAAGGGACACCTGCTTTGCAAAATTGTCTTTTGGATAGTCACCTCGGATCCAAATAGGAGGTGGAGGAAGAAAGGGAGACACATTTAAGAATTTAAAGGCACTAAGATGGAAGCCTGATTGGTACAAAAGGAAGGCAAGAGTTAGATTTAAAAAAAATAGATTTGTCTCTTTTTTGGGATTTGTAAGGACAGAGATTTAAAAATCTCTTTTGATGGAATAAGTTAAGGTAAAGTTTCCCCCGCACATGCGTGCTAGTCATTTCCAATGCTAGGGGTCAGTGCTCATCTCCATTTCAAAGCCAAAGAGCCAGCGCTTGTCTGAGGACGTCTCCGTGGTCATGTGGCCAGCATGACTAGACACCAAAGGCGCACGGAACGCTGTTACCTTCCCACCGTAGTGGTCCCTATTTTTCTACTTGCATTTTCACGTGCTTTCAAACTGCTAAGTAGGCAGAAGCTGGGACGAATAACAGGCACATATATAAGTGTTTGTGTTTGTTAGGTATTTTAGAATACCTTGCTAGGCCCCAAACATGGGACAAATCTTATTGCCTGTTTCAGCCTAACCCAAGGCCATCCACAGGCTGTAGTTACAACAGTGACAGCTCATATTTGTGTATTTTTTTGATTGCTAACAAAGAATTAAAGGGAGACTAATATGGCCATTTCACATATACATACATACATACATACATACATACACACACACACACACACACACACACACATAAATATATATATAAACTGGTTTATATTTAGGTTTTAGATCTTTAAAGGAAAACAAAATTAAGCTTCTAGAAGATACTTTTGAACTATATTATAGAATCTAGAATTTTATATACAAAAGATAGTATTTTAATAATAGTTGAACAGTTAAGACAAAAATATCTTTTTAATAATTGTTGATTTGTTAAGATGAAATCTAGACTTTAATGGTAAAACATGAGAATGTTTTGTAATGAGAATGTAAGGTTTGTAGACAAGAGAATTATACTTTATTGAAATAGGGAATTGTGGGTTACCCAAAAATTAAGCTTTCTTTCATATATTGTAGGCTATTCTAGAATATTTTATTGCAATTAGATAAAATTTAAAAACAGGATATTTATATGTCTTAGTGAACATGTTGAAAATGTTGTTAATTGACTAGGTTACAACTAGAAATGTATTAACTTGACTACCGTAGATTCCAGCGTATAAGAGTACTTTTTAACCCATGAAAATCTTCTCAAAAGTCAGGGGTCGTCTTATACACCGGGTGCTGAAAATTTAGGGACAGGGCTGTCTGGAAAACCTGAAGCGGATCTCCCATTTAGTCTGCGCAGGGAAAGCAGGACCAATTGGAGAAGAAGCTGCAGTCTGTGATTTTTTACAGGCTGGGGTCTGGGCATCTTTCCTTCTAAAGTTGAAGAGCAGCTGTAGTATATCCCAACTTGAAAGGCAGGTGGGGAAGGCAGCAGCCAGAGCAGTGGCTTAGATCTAAGGACACATTTGACTCAGGAACTGGGCGGGCTGGCTGGAAAACCTGGAGCTGATCTCCCATTTGGTCTTTTTTTAAAAAAATCCCATTTATATCCTGCCCTTCTCCGAAGACTCAGGGTGGCTTACAATTTAAAGCACAAATCAATGTGCTTAGCAATAGCCTTCATTCTGTGTATATGCCTGTTTATTAGGGCTTTCACCCCCCCCCCCCCAAGCAGCATTATTAGAAAGTCAGCTTATTGCCCCCAACAATCTGGGTCCTCATTTTACCTACCTTGGAAGGATGGAAAGCTGAGTCAACCTTGAGCCTGGTGGGATGCGAACCTGCACTAATTGCAGGCAGCTGGTGTTACTTAAGGCTCTGCACAGGGAAAGCTTTAGAGTGAATTAGGAAAAGTGAAAAAGTGAATTAGGAAAATAGGGAACGGTTGCTGGAATTGGGTATGTGTAGTTTAACGAAGAGAAGGGTGAGATGATAGCAGTGCTCCAATATCTCAGGGGCTGCCACAAAGAAGAGGGAGCCAAGCTATTCTCCAAAACACCTGAAAGCAGGACAAGAAGCAATGGATGGAAACTAGTCAAGGAGAGAAGCAACCTAGAACTAAGGAGAAACTTCCTGACAGTTAGAACAATTAACCAGTGGAACAACCTGCCTCCAGAAGTGGTGAATGCTCCAACATTGGAAGTTTTTAAGAAGAGACTGGACAGCCATTTGTCTGAAATGGTATAGGGTTTCCTGCCTTAGCAGGGGGTTGGACTAGATGACCTCCAAGGTCCCCTCCAACTTATTATTATTATTATTATTATTATTATTATTATTATTATTATTATTATTATTATTATTGTTATTACTACTACTATTACTATTATTATTATTATTATAGTTTAATCCACTTGCACTGTTTTATGTTTACATGTTTGATGACAAACAGCCTTATGTTTATAAGTGACAGTTTTCCTACTAAGCACCTGCATGTCATAAGCATTTGAATTAAAGTTACCATATTAAAATCAAATCTGATGTTTTTTTTATTTGGTGTGCATTGGAAGAGGGGTAGTCTTATACAGCGAGTATAGCCCAAACCCTATAATTTAACAGGAAATGTAGGGGGTCGTCTTATACGCCCAGTCATCTTATACGCCGTAAAATACGCTATTTTGACTATGTGATAACTAAGGGAATCAGAGAGGGAATTCCTGAACTATTTACAACTTGTTATTTGTTATTTTGACTACCCAACCACCGTATTGCTTCACAAATACATGTATATGTAAATATTAAAAAATCAATAAAACTTGTATATAAAAAAGAGGGAGGGAGGGAGTAAAAAGGGAGGAAGGAAGGAAGGAGAAAGAAAAGAAAGAAAAGCAAAAAGAAAAGAAAGAAAGAAAGAAAGAAAGAAAGAAAGAAAGAAAGAAAGAAAGAAAGAAAGAAAGATAGATAATCCTGTTACTGATGGAAAAATAAATCAAGGCCAAATTTCTTTTACATTACTAACATTATTCTTTTTTTAGTTGTAAAAGGGGGATGGGATCAATAGCTAAACAGGAGAAAGAGAACACCAGAAACCAGGCAATTATTTTGGTTGTTCCATTGTGCGATTGGGAATAATATGCATTTAATCTTCCACTAGGCAGTATTTCACAAAATTTCATCCAACTATTTTCACTGCACTTAAAGAATGGCTCTCAGAATGTTTGCAATTGTTAAATACACTTTGAAATATCCCACAGGTTACAAAATACATTGGCTGCAAAGGCAATAAATCCTCATTTCAAGAAGGTTGGATGTAATGATTCATGTAATATTTTTTCATTTCAGTGCCTCTGACAAATAAACTACATAACACATAATTCATATTATGACATGGTATAAATGTTGAAAAAATAGCCTGGGTGAAGATGATTACTTTTAATTTTTGCAAATAAAGGCTTCTGTCAGCCTTAGGCTTTTAGGTCTTGGAAGGATTAAAGAAGAAACCGTGGAATGTGAAAATAAGAATTAGGAATTTGTAATGCCAGTGACTATATTTGGATATATTGCATTACTATGTTAAATTTAGGGACGTGGTGGCTCAGTGGGTTAGGATGCTGAGCTTGTCGATCTGAAGGTTGGCAGTTTGGCGGGTCGAATCCCAAGTGCCGCATAACAGAGTGAGTGCCTGTCACTCGTCCCAGCTTCTGCCAACCTAGCAGTTTGAAAGCACGTAAAAATGCAAGTAGACAAATAGGGACCACTATGGTGGGAAGGTAACAGCGTTCCGTGCGCCTTTGTTGTCTAGTCATGCCACATGACCACGGAGACGTCCTCGGACAAGTGCTGGCTCTTCGGCTTTGAAACGGAGATGAGCATCGCCCCCTAGAGTCGGAAATGACTAGCATACATGTGCGGGGGAACCTTTACCTTTACCTATGTTAAATTTATACAAACATATGAACTCAGAAGTGTTCTCTTCTGTCTTCATGGTGTTAGTTTTGTATATAAGAATATTTTATTTTACATTTGAAAATGCAGTCGAATAGTATTTTTGTGCAAGAGCAGAGTATTCTCATAGCATTATCACATGCTGTTGGGGAAAAAATTTTTTGTTCTACTTCATTTGTTGGGTGGGCCCACATAAGGAAATCTAGAAGTAATGCTGATTAGTGAAGCTATTGGTGATCATGGTGGGACAGCCTTTATCTTTGTAGCCTTGAGAGGTCTGGTGAGCAGAAGGAGAGAGTGCGTTCCCCTTATTAACTCATTGCTTATCTTTCCCTTATCAACATCACTGTTGATTGGAGTAAAAGCCCATCCAACAAGTGATCACATGTTCACTCATGGCAACTCAGACCAATTGAGATGATGCAACAAAGGCATAAAATTTACTCTTATTTCTGGCCCTGGATGCTGAGCTTGTCAGCTCAGGTTTGAGACCTGAGCACAGCGTGATGGGATGACCCTAGCATTTCAGAAGCATTCAAATGCGAGTAGATAAATAGGTACTACTTTGGTGGGAAGTTAACAGTGTTCTATGTGCCTTGGTTTATAGTCTTGCTGGCCACATGACCACGGAAGTGTCTTTGGACAACGCTGCCTGCCTGGGCTAAGAAGCAGAGATAAGTGCCACCACCTAGAGTCAGACATGACTGGACAGGAGAAATCTTTAGCTTTGCCTTCTATTTAGTAAAACAAAACCTACAATATCCATGATTAATTGATTTTAATGTCACATCTATTTTTGCACTTAGTTGTGATGAATGCAGGTTTCAATGAAGAGTTTTAACTATGCTCATATTTACTGGACTGTCTTAAATTTATTTCAGAAAACTATGTGGATTTACAACCTTTCTGGATATATTTGATTGCTGCTTCCTTCCATTGTTTTACCCTGTTTTTACTACTACATCAACATTAGTTCAATATCCAAAGAATGGATATCAAGAACCACCTTAAACCATGTTTTAAAATATGTTTCTGGTGTAAAACTTTCTTATCATTTAAAACAGCATAACCATTATCATCTAAATGTTTATTTTGGTTTAGAGTTTATATAATTTATTCTAAGTTAAGATCTGAAAACTCTTAACATAAACATGAAGCAAAGATCCCATGCCAATTAACAAGAAGAATAAGTGGGTCAACACAGACCTGCTAAATTAAGTGTGCTGTCTGATCTTTAATGACACCAGTAATCATTCATTTTGTGAAAACTAAACTAACAACAGGGCATGGTGTCAGCATGTATGGCATAAAGACTAATGAGCTCATTCACCTTCTGGGCTGCTATATTACTATTAAATTGATTAGTAGCATGGTCCATGTATTGAAATAACAAGCAATCTGATGGATTTATCTGAACTTTTGATTAGATTGTTCTATGATGAACAGCACACTTTCAGCTTCTTGTTGTTACTTTTGACTGGGTGAAAAATGCTAATATGTTTTGTTCTATGGATTTCAGTAGGACAAATACAGATTAGATTTTACCCCTGCTTCTTTTGAAATAGAAGGGAAACTCCAGTGACAGGAAAGAGTGGAGTTTATTTCTGTCTGTTCTCCTTTAAGTTCTCTATGCTATCCAGAATTTGTTCTGTGAGTCTGGAAAAAGGGTCACATCCAGAATAGTGGAGGAGATATAGCTTTATACTATAGAGGGAAAAGGAAATCAGAAGTTCATTGTCTTCCTTTATGCTTCAGTAGTTTTCTAAATGAAACTACATGTCCCATTCTTAGAAAAAGCTATGAGTAGCCCAGGCACTCATCTATCAGCTGGCTGGCTGCATCCTGTACCTTCAGATCAGGCCCTGCAACTTCACTTAACCAAGTGTTATATGTCACTACTGCTTCTATTATGAGTAGGTGTTACATGGTCATGCTTCAAGGTCTCCTTCATTAAAGAATATATGTGCTATGTCCTGATTTATCTATTCATAAGTGAGTGAACAATGCATTTGGGGAAAGCATCTCATGCATTTAAAGAAATATTCATTGCACTTTGACCAAAACATTTCTAAAATTATGTTGGAATGCTTACACTAAAGCAAATGTAATTTATTATATGAATCTAAAAAGATCATTGGATTCACTGTGTAATACAGGTTTTATGTCTTGGGAGATGCATGAAGATACATACTGAAACTGCAAATATTTAATGGGACTATAGATAGAAAACAAGTCAAGGGCAACCAATCCATCAGAAAGTAAGGAAAGCTAGAAATAAAAACTGTCAAGATTCTAGATTGACAGTCAGTTTCATTACTGCCAAGGTTTATAAGAATGGTCCCATTCCTCCAGTTGATGGAAGTCTGCTGATTGAAAATCAGTTGTAACGTATTTGCTTTCTAAAGTCCTATCCGGAGACCTCTGTGGTATCAGTCACATGCTTCATATGTTATGCATATAAATTAAATGCGTGCACACTTATTTATTGTGTTCATATACCTCCAGATATAACCAAAATTACTCCCAGTAGTTTACTATGTAAAAAGGGAGTAAAAACATAAAAAGCCAGAAACACAGGATATTTTTTCTTCTTCTGTTCAATCATGTCTGATTCTATTTGAACAAATCCCTGCAATTTTCTTTTTGCAGAAATAGCTTGCCATTGCATGCTTCCTAGGACTGAAAGTGACTTGTGCAATCTCACCTAGCTGGCTCTGGGTCAGCAGTGAGTCTAGAAATCATGGTCTCCCAATTTCTAGCCTAATGCCTTAACACCAAACTGGCTCTCACTAGAAGGATGTAAGAAATCAGAAAGACATAAAGAACTGAAATGATGAATAAGACTAATCACTCAAAATCAAAATAATTCTTGTTACCAAATCTCAGTAAAAAGATGTAAAAAAAACCATTTTTATTCACTTTCTTGTATTACACAGTGAATTATTTTATTCAGTTCCAAACCCATATGTATGAGCAAATATGCTGACCATTTGGTATGTGATACTATTAATAGAAGATAGATATGTATCTCCACTTCACATTATTTCATATTCAATTTTTATTCAATTTTATGTTCTTTTTTTTGCGAGTTTGACATGTCTGTTCTTTTTTTAAAAAAATTTTTTATTAAATTTATTATTTAAAAACATTGGACACAGTACCAGCGGGCTGACAAACCTTTTTGTCTACAATGTTCAAATATATATATATATACATGTATATATGTACATCAAAGAGACACTTAGATACACTTAAGTTACAAATCAGTGAAATAACAGAATATTTAAGACAATGAGCTAGTCTGTAAAACCTATTAAAGACCTTTCTTTTTATCCCTCCAAAGATACAATTTGTTCCAAATTCTATAATAGTCTGATTGATCTTTATTCTTTAGTTCCAAAGTTAGTTTGTCCATTTCTGCGCAATCCCAAATTTTCCTAATAACCTCTTTTTCTCCTGGGATCTCATTCTTTTTCCATTTTTGCGCAAATGACATTCTAGCTGCTGTGATAATATGGATCATTAAATATAGCACATCTTTAGGATATTTCTCTTTCGTAATTCCCAACAAGAAAAGTTCTGGACTAAACTCAATATCTTGTTTCAATATTTCTTTCAGCCAAATCCAAATCATTCTCCAAATTTTTTGTGTTTTACTGCAAGACCACCACGTATGGAAGTATGTGCCTATCTCTTCAGAGCACTTCCAACATTTGGGAGATGCTGTTGTATACATTTTTGCTAGACGGGCTGGGGGAAGATGCCATCGATAAAACATTTTAAATAAATTTTCTTTATACGATGAGGCCAGTGTTATCCTTTTATTTCTGTCCCAAATTGTTTGCCAAGTACCTAAGTCAATGTTATGTCCTAAATTGTTAGCCCAGATCAACATGGGAACCTTCACTTGCTCTTCAAACAGCTTATATCCCAAAAGCAATTTATATAAATTCCTTATTTGTTTAGTCTGGTCCCAATAATATTTTGTCCAATGCTGTTTCAGAGGTATATATCCCCCATTCATTTTTATCCTTCCTAAATCTTGATTGGATTTGTAAGTAGGCCCACCAATCGAGTTTTATACCTTGTAATTCTAGTTCATTCCTAAGTTTCAATTCCCCCTCTTCATTCAGAATATCCTTGTATGAAATTATGTTACCCAAATCAAATAGATTTGGGTAAACAATCGCTTCAAGGGTGGATAGCCAGACTGGTACTTTAGTGTAATTGTGAGATCTAATTTTTTTTCCAGGTATTAAGTAACGCTTGCCTGATCCGATGTTTTTGAAAATGTGAGAAAAGACCTTGTTTCTCCGTCCATAGGAAAGCATGCCAGCCATATTGCAAATTGTGACCCTCTAAAGTTAATAGTCTTCTATTTCTCAAGATTACCCATTCTCTAATCCAACTGAGAGCCGCGGCATGGTAATATAATTCCCAGTCTGGCAATCCAAAACCCCCATTTTCCTTCGTGTCCTGTAAATATTTCAATTTAATTCTTGGTTTTTTCCCCTGCCAAACAAAATTTAATGATAATTTATTCAAATTTCGAAAAAATTTAGAATCGAGTTGTATTGGGATATTCTGAAACAGAAACAGGATTTTAGGCAGAATATTCATCTTAATGACAGCAATTCTTCCCAATAATGAGAGTTTTAGATTTCCCCCATCTTTCCAGATCACTACATTATCATAATTATCTTTTTTGAGTGAGGTGCATCTAGCCGTAATATTAATCCCTAGATATTTTATTTTCTTGACTATTTCTATATCCATGATTCCAGCCAGATTTTCTTTTTGTTTATTGGTCATATTTTTAACAATCATCTTGGTCTTATTTCTATTTATTCGCAGTCCGGCAACCTCACCATATTTAGATAGTTCTTCCAATAGATTTGGTCCCGTCTGACATGGATCCTCCATAATAAAAACCAGATCGTCCGCGAAAGCTTGAAGTTTAAAGGTTTCCTTTTTAATGGTTAATCCTTTTATCTTTGGGTCGTTTCTTATAATTCTCGTTAATACTTCAAGTGTCAATATAAACAGCAATGGTGATAAGGGGCAGCCCTTTTGAATTTGAAACTTCCTAGATGCTTCCCCATTAATAATTATTTTTGCTTCCTGGTTGTCATAAATTGCCCTAATTATATTTATAAATTTTTCACCCATATTCATGAAGCTAAGTTGTTGGTGCAAAAAAGACCATTTAACATTATCAAATGCCTTTTGGGCGTCTAAAAAAAGTAATGCCATCTGTTGTCCACTATGTAATTCATAGTACTCCAGCGTATCTAATATTATTCTAATGTGCTTAGTGTGTCTCTTAGCGAGAAAACCATTCTGGTCTGCGTGTATGAAATCGTTCAGAAATCGTTTCAATCGTTCCGCTATAATTGATGTAAATATCTTATAGTCCGAATTAAGAAGTGATATGGGTCTATAATTTTGGATTAATGTATGGTCCGCATTATCTTTCGGGATAAAGGTTATGTTTGCCTCCGACCAAGATTTAGGCATTCTTGTGCCTTCTAATACTGCGTTAAATACCTCCACTAGGGGTTGTGCTAAGATATTTTGTAGTTCTTTATAGATTTCTGACGGGAGACCGTCAGGGCCCGATGCTTTATTGTTCTTTTGTGCATTGATAGCTTTTATCACCTCAGATAGCCGAATTTCCTCGTTTAGCATATTTCTGGTATCTTCTCTGACCTTGGGTAGTTTGGCTTTTTGAAAATATTCCTCCATTTTCTCCACACTTGCCTGGCTATCTTCTTTGTATAAACGCTCATAAAATTCCTGGGCTATGATTTTTTTTTTCTTCCTGGTGGAATATTCTCCCTTCCTCATCTCGTAGTTCGCGAATCCAGTTTTTCCCCTTTTGTTTTCCCAATTTATATGCGAGCCAACGGCCCGGTTTATTTGCATTTTCAAAAACATTTTGTTTCGTGTTTCTCAGTTGTTGTGCTAATTTCTCTTTGTCTAAAATATTAAGCTTGTGCTTAATCAGATCCATAGATTGCTTGATATTCTCTTTTTGTGGATCTTGTTGGAGTATAACTTCTAAACTCTTATATTCCCCTTCTAATCATTCCCGTTGTTGTCTTTTCCCCTTGTTTTTGTATACCATGTATGCCCTCGCTACCCCTCTCATCATTGCCTTGGCTGTATCCCAATTGTTTTGTACTGAGGTGTCTATAGCTTTATTTTCCTTAAAGAAAAAACTTAGTTCTCTCTCCATCTTAGATTTGAATTCGTCTTCTTTTAAAATTGCTCTTTGTAGCGTCCATCTGGGTATTTTTTTGGAACCTTTCCAGTTAAGTTTAATAGGATTGTGATCTGCCCAAGTACCTGTCGCTATATGCACCTCATCTATTTCAGAACTAATTTCTTTCGTCATCCATACCATGTCTATTCTAGACCATGAGCTGTGTCGATGGAGTAATATGTATATTGTCTAGCCTTACGATTTCTTTCCCTCCAGACATCTTGGATATTTAGGTCATTAGCCAAGTTGAGAAAAGATCTCGGTAGAGTTCTTCTCTTCTTTTTCCTAAGCGTCTTACCCATATAATCCAAATTTATATCTAGGATAGCATTAAAGTCTCCTATTAAACAGATCTCCTCATAATCAATGCTACATATCTTATTGTGAAGTGTTTTAAAAAATTGTTCTTGGTTATGATTTGGGGCATATATCTCTACCATCATGACCTTCCTGTGATTTATTACAACCTCGACTATCAGTATTCTACCCTCTTTATCGTTATAGATTTGTTTTGCTATCAATTTTGGGTTTACATATAATGCCACTCCTCTCTTTTTCTTGTGTCGGTCTAAGGAAACGAATAGGTTCCCTATTTTTGGTTGTACTAACAAATATTTTTGTTGTTCCTTTATATGGACTTCTTGTATTGCCACGATATCCAATTGTTGGTGAATAAGCCTATTAAAAAATTTCCGCCTTTTCACTGGCGAATTCAGTCCATTAATATTCACAGACATAATACTACACTCACCTCCCTTCATCTTACTTATTTCTGGTTTTTGTGGATCTCGTGATTCGGGGCTCTCTCTCTTCCTTGTCTCTGGCTCCATGTTTCTCTGTTAACTCTCCAGATTTGTTCCTTCTATCCTCTGTTGCTAAGACCTTCCCATCCATTGCCACTCGTATTGTATCTCTTTCTCTTACCTCCCTTCCATCTTGATCTTCTAAATCTACTTCCTCTTGGCTATGGAAGTAGAGTTTGTAAAAATCTTCTGCCTTCTCTATCGTGTCCAGTCTATGCCTTCTGTCCTGCCACGTAACTAGGATACCCTCTGGGGTTAGCCATCTAAAGTTTACATTTTCCCTAATTAATTTAGATGTTAAGAATTGATAGCCACGTCTCAGATCCCTCATCCTTTTAGGTATCTGTTTAAGGATGGTAATTGGTTGGCCCCGAAATTCTAATGGTTCCTCTCTAGATCTATGCAGAAGCTCATCCCGAATTGATTTTTTAACTAGCCTTACATGTACTTCTTTTGGGAGGTTGTGCCTTCTCGCATAATTAGTTTGAACCCTGTATGTTTCATCAATTTCTGCCAGCATTTCCTCCTTCCCTACACCAAGTGCCTTTGCCATCAGTTCTGCCATCATGACCAACAAATCTTCCCCTCTTTTTTCTTGAACATTTTGGAAGCGTAGATAATGGGCAGCCTTTTCTGCTTCCAGAAAAATGACTGTTGTCTCTAACTCCTTATTAGCCTGAAGAAGTGTTTCATTTAAATCATCTACTCTCTTTTCCTCTTTTTCCATTCTAGCTTCCATATCTTGAAGTCTTTGTTCATTTTTGACTAATTGTTGTCGAATCCCTTCAAATTTATCATCTATTGCTTGGATTTTCCCCTTTAATTCACCAGTGTCGTTTCTTATTTGGCCTATTTCTCTCTTCATCTCCTCATGGTTTTTGGCCATTACCTCGTGTAAGTTTTGCAAAAGGGCATGTAGATCTTTAAAAGAATTTGAGTTAGATCTTTCCCTTTGCAGCATATCCTCTATAGATTTCTGATTGGAGGGACTTGAGGCCATCCCTTGTCCCTGTGTTGCCGCCTTTTTGCCAGCGCTAGGCTTAGTTGCTCCCGAAATACTTGTCATGTTTTCCCGGTTGTAACACGCGTTTTATCAATATGTAATACCCTGAGTCTTATATAAACCTTTCAACTCTATGACAAAAAGTATATAAAACAGTTACCACCAGATACTTATTACTAACTAAGCAGTTTATATAATAGAATTCTATAATATATATGTCTGGATATATTCAAAGTCACGTTCTTTTTTTTTTTTGCCCCGTTTCCGGCGCAGAAGTTGACACCTTTTCCGTCTTCCTCTACTGTCAAAGACCAGTAGGTGTCCCACTAAACAAACCTCCAATTACTAAATTGCTATGTCAAATGGCCGCCCGTGACAAGTAGAGTAAAATTTCAAAAGTTTCAAAAATTCAAAAGTTCAAAATTTACCAGGATAGACCAGGATAAACCAAGCTGGTCGCTTTCCACGCCCAACAATCCAGAGTTCAGTCTCTAAGGCTCCAAGATCAGACTTTGACCTGTTGTAGTTTATCTCCAGCTAGTATGCAGTCATATAGTCTTCGAATTTCTTTTTCTTGCTGTTTTTGCCAAACGCCTCCCTCGAGACTTCTATCGCCGCTTATTCCCTCTCCGTGAGGCACCCACTTCAAACCAGTACCTCTTTCTCAAGCGCTTCCTATTAGATATTCGGATATACTCTCCGTCAGCTCCGCTCTACTGTTGTCCCGCTGCTTACGTGCTAGCTCCATCCCTCTGTCAGATCTTCATGTCGGCCATTACTGGCCTCCTTCTCCCCGGTTCGCTCGCATCAGACTTTCTCCGGATCTCCAACACGAACCACCGCTCATGAAGGTTCTCCGGGCTGCCTGCAACTTTGGATGTCCCTACAGGACCTCCTGAAGCTCCGAAAAGCCCCCGCGAACACTGGGTGAGAGGTTGTGCGTGGAGAGAACTCCGTTCACACAGCCGCCTGCTCTGACAGCTGGCTCCGCCCCAAATTTTATGTTCTGATATTGTAAAGATACATGAGGGAGTTAGCAGAAAAGCTACTCAGATTTGACCTGGATAAGGTAGACATTCTGTTGCAAACATCTCAAGTACCATATTTTCCGGCATATAAGATGACCCGGCATATAAGACGACCCCCTACTTTTCGTGTTAAATTATAGGGTTTGGGCTAATAACTCAATATTTCACTTCCTGGCACACAATCTGCAGGGTCGTGCCGAGGAGTTTAACCATTATCTGTCGGACAAAATCGCTCGGATTCGGACCGGTCTGGACTCTGACTGGGCAGAGTCTGGTGATCAGGACACGGGCGGTCTTGTCGATATCACCTGGGAGGAGTTTGATTCTGTGACTCTGGAGGAAGTGGACAGGATTATGGGGAGGCTGAGCTCCACCACATGTTTATTGGACCTGTGCCCTTCCTGGCTGGTTTATGCAGCCCGGGAGAGGACACGCAGCTGGTTCCAAGCAGTTATATCAGCTTCTTTGAGTGAGGGTAGCTTCCCCGCCGTCTTGAAAGAGGCGGTGGTGAGGCCTCTCCTCAAGAAGCCTGCCTTGGACCCAGCTGTATTGAACAACTTGGATGAAGCGGATTATCTAGACCCGTACCAATCGGGTTTCAGGCCCGGGCACAGCACGGAGATGGCATTGGTCGTGCTGGTGAATGATCTCTGGAGGGCTCGGGACAGGGGTCATTCCTCTGTTCTAGTCCTATTAGACCTCTCAGCGGCTTTCGATACCATCGACCATGGTATCCTGCTGCAGAGTCTCAGGGGATTGGGAGTGGGAGGCATGGTTTTACAGTGGTTCTCCTCCTATCTCCAGGGACGCTAGCAGTCGGTGTTGACAGGAGGGCAGAGGTCGACCGTGAGGTCTCTCGTTTGTGGAGTTCCTCAGGGGTCGGTCCTCTCGCCTCTCCTGTTCAACATCTACATGAAACCGCTGGGTGAGATCATTCGTGGCTTTGGAGTTGGGTATCATCAGTATGCTGATGATACCCAGCTTTTTCTTTCGACCCCAAACCACCCCAGTGATGCCCTCAATGTGATGTCCCGTTGCCTGGAGGCGGTTCGGGTCTGGATGGGGAGGAACAGACTTCAACTCAACCCCGACAAGACCGAGTGGCTTTGCATACCTTCATCCCAGGTCTATTCGGATATTCCATCTCTCTCTATGGGGGGTGAATTATTACCCCCCATAGATAGGGCTCACAACTTGGGAGTCCTCCTAGATTCACGGCTCACCTTGGAAGATCACATGGTGGCTGTGACTAGGGGGGCTTTCGCCCAGGTTCGCCTGGTGCGCCAGTTGCGGCCCTATCTAAGCCGGGATGATTTATGCACGGTCACTCACATGCTCGTGACCTCTCGTCTAGACTACTGCAACGCTCTCTACATGGGGCTTCCCTTGAGGACCACCCGGAGGCTCCAACTGGTACAGAATGCAGCCACGAGAGTTGTGTTGGGAGTCTCCCGATACTCCCATGTGACACCTCTGCTCCGTGAGCTGCATTGGTTACCGGTTGTCTTCCGGGTGAGATTCAAGGTGCTAGTAATGGTGTTTAAAGCCCTACATGGCAGGGGTCCGGAGTACCTTAGGGAACACCTGCTGCCGGCGTCTACTTCCCTCTGCCCTGTGCGTTCCCACAGAGAGGGCCTCCTCAGGGTGCCACCGGTCAGAGAATGTCGACTGGTGGCCCCCAGGGGGAGATCCTTCTCTGTGGGCGCCCCGGAGCTATGGAACCAGTTACCGGTTGAGCTCCGGACGGCGCCCGATCTTCGCTCCTTTCGCCGCGATCTGAAAACATACTTGTTCGAGCAAGCCGGCCTGGCCTGAGGGGGGATTGGTGGGGGTTTTTACTATTTTTATTGGGGTTTTTTAGTATGTATTAACTGTATTTTTAATTGGGCATGTATTTAATTACCTTTTATCTTTTGTAAATCTCTGTGTTTTATTCTTGCCCTGTACACCGCCCTGAGTCCTTCGGGAGAAGGGCGGTATAGAAATATTAATAAATTAAATTAAATTAAATATTAACAAATCGTTTAGCGTTAGTACCCTTTTTTTATAAGTGCCACGATGTTGCTAAAATAAAAGAGGTAAACTTCGTGACCCTCCCAGCCCATGCATAAAACAGAAATGAAAAGGCTTAAGCCTTTCCGTTCCCAAATACCAAGGTTTTCCCCGAGTTTTGCGCGGTTAAACAAATGGCATTTGCGTATTAATGTTTCTCCATGGAGCACAAAATTTGCCCGAATTAAGGAAAGTGGGGAGCTAAAGAATCTGGGGCTACAGGGAATACCTCTGGCATGACAGGCAACCCTGGGAAACATGAGGACTGTAGCGGCACCCTCAGTTTGCACAATCCAATCCAGAAAGTGCCCGGAGGCTCCTTCATTACTTCTAACTGCAGAACGTCTCCACGTCCCGCCCGCCTTGCCTTTTAAACCCTGCCCCGTTTTCCCCTGTAACATTTCTCTGCTCTGCCTGCTCTGTGATTTGCCCAGCTTTGCTCCTTCCCCACCAAATGGGTGCCTCGCCTTCTTTCCTCTGAGCTCTCTCGCTTGGTGCACTGCCGGTCTCAGTTCTGCACTCCGTGACCGGGCGATTCTTCTGGTCGGCGCAGTCAGGCGGTGCCTCAGTGGGAGCAAAGGTGCTTTCTTCTTACTGTTCAGCGGCACGCCTCTGGGGACCACCTGCCCCTCCTCTCATCGGGGACCTGACAGCCAGCATTGGAAGCGCCAGCATGACCAGTCCTAGAGAGAGCAATGGCGGCGGCTACAGCAGCCGCCCCATGATCTGACGAGAGTTTGCCCTCCATCACCCGTTCACTGTTGGCTGCCTAACCACGGGTCACCATCGCCTACCTCCATTCACCCAGAGATCCCGCCATCCAGCAGAAAAGATCAGAGAGATGAATAGTATTTTCCGGCGTATAAGACGACCCGGCGTATAAGACGACCCCCAACTTTTGAGAAGATTTTCATGGGTTAAAAAGTCGTCTTATACACTGGAAAATACGGTAGGTGATTTTAACCAGATTAAATCTAAATTTTGCTGTGAACTTTAAGTATGTACTATATTTAAATTTATTTATCCTTCCAAAATGTGGAAAACTCTAACAGTTAATAAAATGGAGAAGCAATATTCTTTTGGCATATGTGCTGAAAAGATACTGCTTGCAAGAATTTTAATGTGAAATGGAAATAATGTCTCTCTTCACTTTCCATGTCACTTCATCACATTGTTCCATTGTACCAGAAGGAATACACAACAGGGTGTTTTGCTTTATTTAAGTGTCTCTTATTGAACTCATCTATTTTTCAATAGATTAATCAACAAGAACATAAATACACTTCGTTGATGCCCTGGAAAGAGTTTTGCAATAGCTCCCGGTGGCTAGACTCTACAATTGCTGGTTTGTCTTATTCTTCGTATATGAAGCAGGAGGAAAAGGCTAATAACAGTTGTTTATTTCCAGGACAATAAATGCTTTTTCAGGGGTCCCAAAATGACATAATTATTTTCCTTCTCATATCTTGAATGATGGTATTAGACAGCCAGTATTTCTACAAAAAAATTATGACCAGCACTTCTTTGGATTTTTCAGCATCTATAGCAGGGTAGGCAAGCTTGGCTCTTTTATTACTCATGGACTAAGAGCCAAGTTTGCCTACTCCTGATCTATAGTGTGTCCGAGGTCAGCTTAAATTTATAATCATCAGGGATTCACTCACCAATTCCAGATTATCTGTTTGGGGTTAGTATAAAAACATATTTCAGTTCATGGATGGGATTGGAAAGGACCAATTAGGTGTATGTTCACATCAAAATTGTCTGTGCCCACATCAAAGTGAAACTGTTCTCCATGTGGATCTTATGGGTACCCTGGAAAGTAGCCAAATGCATACATCTACCATTTCTTTTATCTTTTAAAATTCTTGAAACTAACAGTCAAGAAAAGACCAACCCCCACCCTAAATTCCTTGTGGACATCTTGAAGGGAATAGCTAACATTTCTAATGCACATGGCCATTATACTTTATGTGAGGGATGCACTTTTTGTATTTGGAGATCTGTATACCAAGGAGATTCTGATTACAAACGTCTTTATCTTCTTCACTTCCTTAGATTCACAGTCTGTCTGTTTCTGGGATTAAATAAAGCTGTTTATCTTTTGTTCACAATGGGAAAGGTTTTGATCAGGGGCAACAGTTGGAGATATCTTTGAGCAAAGAATAGAAAAAGAAATTGAGAAATAGAGCCAGGGATGAATAAAAATGTGGTTGCAAAGCTTTCTGCACTGCAGCCCTAAGCTATTTAACTGTAGTTGAGCACTTTCAAAGATGCATTTAGAAGAGAGAGCACATCAGGTTACTGAACCATAATCTACACCAGCTGCCTATTAGCGTCCAGGTAGAGATTAAGTGCTGGGTTTGAATGGCACTCAGGAATTAATTTTCATTTGGCTCAATTAATAGCTTATCAGTTGTACATTTTAATTGCCTTTAATGTACTTAGAGTCCAGTCTGGGCATATACTTTCAAATGAAGAGGAATAAAGGATAAAGAAATATCCTTTCCCTATATTAGTCTCCATGCTCCTTTTTCTTTCTTTCTTTACATAACTTTTTTTCTTTTTTCTCTTTCCTTCTTTTTTTCCTAATCAGGATTCTCCTCTGGTGTCTTTCAGAGCTCCTGGAGACTCCAGATTTCAAATACCCAGTGTGATTAAAAAAAACAAATAAACAAAAAAGAGCAACATATTTTCATATTTTTGAGAGCAGGTGAAACAGGACTACTTGGTGAGTCACATATGGCTTTTGGCCAGTTTAATAAGCATATGGCAAAAAATGTAGCACATTTTTGCTTCTTGTCCTTTTGAATTTTAAGACCTTCAAAAATTGATCTTGATTAATATTTCCCTTGAGCTGCTTCATAGGAAAAATTAAGTACCCTTTGAATTAAAAAAAAGCAATCAGATGAATGAGACAGATGGTCCCTAAATAAATCAACATGATGTGTATGGTAAAAAAAAAGCCAACAAGACCTGAAACAAGCTAACAATAATTCTGCTTTATTTTTTTCTTATTTATTTAGCGTATGACAGATCATTCACAGACTAGCAATATATATTAACATTTCATGGTGGTGCAGTGGTTAGAATGCAGTACTCAGGCTAACTCTCTGCTCGCTTCAGGTGTTCGATTCTGAACAGCTCAGGGTTGACTCAGCCAGCCATCCTTCCAAGATTGGGAAAATGAGTCTAAGGGCTATTGCTATTGCTAGATTAGAAAAACACAATAAAATATAAATGTAAAAAAAAATATATGTTCAACTTCTAGGCTACCTAATTGAAATCCATCATCATTAATATTGAAAAAAACCAGATACTGATTATATATATATATATATATATATATATATATATATATATATATATATACAGTGTATATATACAGTGTATATATACAGTATATATATATATATATATATATATATATATATATATATATATATATATATATATATATATATATATATATATATATATATATATATATATATGGTGTAGGACCACACAGTCACACTGAGGGGAGGATACTATGCCCCATTTATAGAGAGAGTCCACAGAGTAGACACTTTGTGAGGTGCGAATCTTATTAATGATTGTTCATTGCTGATGTGGTAGCTTAAAGCCTGGAACCTTTTTTGTGAGGTGATTTATATGTCTATTTCCAAAAACAAGGACATTGTAATGATGTAATGATGTCATTGGGAGAAGAATTAATGATTTTTTTAAAAAAAGTAAAGCTACTGTATCAGGATTTCAAAAATCTGAACCATGGCATGATGGAAGTAAAAAAATATAGTAGAGAAAATTCTATCACTTTGCTGCTCACTTGAGGGTGATTCATTTTTGCAATGTAAATGTATTATTATCTACCAGAGTCTTAACACACTTAGGGGGGGAAACATGAAAACTTGCTTTAATGTCAGGTGTGAACAATCAGGACCATGTGTTAAGTTCCAGTTAAGCTGACTTATTGCTCATGCCTATACACAAGAATCTAGACAACTAATGGCCAGCACTAAATTGGTGCTTGATAAGAGTTAATGGAATTTCAGAGGGGCTGGACTTGGACCACTTGTGGGAATGTAAATGACTCCAAGCTGATTCCTCTCTTGACTCTGCCCTGAACCTTTGCCTTTTCTTCTCGTACATTTGTACAGTGGTTTATTTCTGAACATAAGTTGTAGGATCTGGGAAGCAAATGAAGAGTTACATGTTTGTCTTGTGCTTCTTTAGGACCTCAAGTATAGAAATATTAGAAGTGCATTTGCTATTTAATTTGGGTTTTCCATAAGCCTCTAAGGGCATCAGAAAAAGATATTCAGGTGCTATGATGTGTCTATATCTACAAAAAAAATCAGTATTGCATGAAAATGGTTAGAAAACCTGAAGGAACATGTTAAGGATAGATTGTCATGAAGAAAAAACTATGTACTCACTAAGAATCTAAGTACTAAAGTACCCTTAGCCATGTGAATAATTCATATCTATAGAGTAGGACTGTGCTATTCACATTCAATTCAAAAGAGATGCCCTGGATTACATGGGTGTGTGAAAGCAGCATCTTCTGACTAATTAAAGCAGCCCTATCACACAACTTAAAATAGTTCTTCTGAACTGAAACCAAAATTTTGTACAACCCTGAAACAAAGTATATGTGATTATTTATGGTCCAGATTAGGCTCAATTTAATCTAAATTTAGTTTTTATCACTATTATATATACAGGTAGTCTTTGACTTACAACCATTCATCTAATGACTGTTCAAAGTTATAACGATGCTAAAGAAAGTGTCATGCCCATTTTTCACACTTACAATCAGCATTCCTGTGGCAGTGGTGGGATTCAAATATGTGAACAACTGGTTCTCTATGTGGGTACCACTTCCGGAAGTCCATTCTGGGTCTGGGCAACAAAAAAATAGCTACTGGTTCTGCTGAAGTGGTGCGAACTGGCTGAATCCCACCACTGCCCTGTGGTCATGTGATCAAAATTCGGATGCATGTAGGTATAACGGTTGCAGTGTCCTGGGGTCATATGATCTCCTTTTGCTTCTGACAATCAAACTTCATGGGAATGCCCATTTAACAAAAGTGTTACTAACATAACAACTGCAATGATTTATTTAAAAACTGTGGCAAGAAAGGTTGTAAGATGGGACAAAATTCACTCAACAACTACTTTGCTCAGCAGCAGAAATTTTGGGCTGAACTGTGGTTATATATTGTACAGTACTGTATTCACATTATTTTATTGTTTCAATTTGTCTGTGATCTTGTTTTAATGCAGTGCATTTCATGTCTGCTTTTGTGAAAAACTGCACTTACAGGATTTTGCACCTACCTTATATGAAACATTCCTTAATAACTGTAGTTTTATATGTGGTATACCATAATATGTATGGTTTTTAATACAATAATTAAATATGTTACCCTTTCATTGAAATGTTGTTCCATGGGATCACATTTACAAATAATAACTGTAGTTGAAACTCCAGCTGATTCCAACTATGATGGAATCAACTATAACATCTCCAAATATGGGGGGGTATTGTACACCTTTTTTCTCAAATGTAATTACATTTTAATGAATGTTCTGAATTAATAATGATGAATAGTAGCAGGCTCCTTCACATGGTGCCATGGTGAAGTTCATAGTGTTATTCCTGTAAAACAATCCTTGTACTGTTTCACATAGAGATGTGAATGCTGAACCCTCTTGAAACAGCCAGAATAAACTCAAATGAAATGGGATTAAACAAACTACTTTATTACTCATGCTTCCAATGTCAATAACTCACGATTACAGCACACTTGCAAAATTGTAATTTAAATCCATCTCATTAGGTAAAAAAAAAATGATGATCTTTCTATCCTGTGCAAAGTTACATGTTGAAGATGGAGTGTGATGTCCCCAGCCATGCCAGGGTTCATCCAGAAAGATAGAAACAAGACAAAGGTAAGAAGTTCTGCCATAAACTATGAAAGCTCCACCCACTTAACTAGAAAGCATGGTATTCACTATACAGCTTGACTACAATTCCCATAAGGCATCTTGAGGAAATAATGTTTAACCTTGTAAATGCTACATGTTCTTACATACAATGCTACTGGTATTAACCCTGTAAATGCTGAATACACTAACACAGTTCTTAATTCCTAAACTAGATATAAAATGGAGCAGCTGAATGTATACTGGTCCAGCGCAATCCTCTTTTCCATTCCTAGGAATCCATCTATATCTATACCTATAGCTATGTCTATATCAGCTAAATATATCTATATGTACAGAGAAAGAAAGGAGGGAGGGAGTGGCTTCAACTGCCTAAGGAGTTCACAGATAGCAAAATATGAATATATTCCCCTATAAAGATGATGCTACTTACAAGGTTAACCTTTGCGTGAATTGCTGTAGAATGTATAGTGTTATCTTTAATAATAAATAATAAACCTTTATTGTCAAAGTACAACATGTGTACATTGAGATTAGGTGAGCCTCCCCCCGTGCTCCCTCCCCCCAACACACAGTGACAACAAACCCTCCATCCTACCACACCATGTGAACCAACTACACCACACACCGGCCTCCCAAGTCAATTCTGCATAAGTTCACAGATATTATATCCCATTTAAAAGCCTAACAGCCCACAGATAAAAGCTGTTTGTCAGCCTGTTGGTACGGTTGGCTATACTCCTATGTCTCCTACCGGATGGAGCAGTGGGCTAATGCCTCCTTAAGTAACACCAGCTGCCTGCAATTAGTGCAGGTTCGCATCCCACCAGGCTCAAGGTTGACTCAGCCTTACATACTTCCGAGGTAGGTAAAATGAGGACCCAGATTGTTAGGGACAATAAGCTGACTTTGTAATAATGCCGCTTGGGGTGTGTGTGAAAGCCCTAACAAGCAGGCATATACATAGAATGAAGGCTACTGCTAAGCTTGTAAGCCGCCCTGAGTCTTCGGAGAAGGGCGGGATATAAATGTAATAAAATAAAGAGATACCGTCCAGGGTGTGAGTCATCCCTGAGAATCTTCCTCACTCTTCCAAGGCAACGAGCCCTGGCAATGTCATCCAATGGTGTCAGGGGACAGCCCACAATGTCTTGTGCTGTGTTCACTACCCTCTGTAATACTTTCCTGTCCGCGGCTGTCAGACCAGCATACCAAACCACAATACCATACGAGAGGATGCTCTCTATAGTAGACTTGTAAAAGAGGGTCATTAGCCGTTGTTCTACCCTGTTCTTCCGCAAGACCCTAAGAAAGTGAAGCCTCTGTTTGGCCTTTCTAGCCACCTGGGTTGTGTTAACTTTCCAGGTCAGATCTTCACAGAGGTAGACTCCCAGAAATTTAAAGGAGGAAACTCTCTCCACACAGTCCTCCCCGATGTAAAGGTTCCTCCTTTTTTCTCTGGAAGTCTAACACCATCTCTTTCGTCTTGCCAATGTTTAGGTGCAAGTTGTTGTTACTACACTATATGGATAGTTTTTGTACCTCCGCCCTATATGCTGTCTCATCCCCACCTGTAATAAGACCCACCACAGATGTATCATTGCGAACTTGATTATCGCAGTGGATGGGTCAGATGATACACAATCATAAGTGTATAAAGAGTACAGGTACGGGCTAAGCACACAGCCGTGTGGCGTGCCGGTGCAAAGCTTCAGGGGGGTGGACAAAGCAGACCCGACCCTCACTGTTTGTAACCGATCCCTAAGAAAGTCTTGAATCCAATTGCAGATGGCGGGGGAGAATTTTAAGACAGTCAGCTTCTCGATGAGAATGCCCAGCAAAATGGTGTTGAAAGCCGAGCTGTAGTAAACAAAAAGCATCCTGACGTAACTTCCAGGTCTCTCGAGATGACTTGCTACAGAGTGTAAAGCAGTAGCTATGGCATCGTCTGTCAACCTATTTCCCCTGTAGGCAAATTGATGTTTATCAAAGTCCAGTGGGAGGCATGTCCTAAGATGTTGGAGAACCAATCTTTCGAAGCATTTCATGACTACAGACGTTAATGCAATAGGTCTGTAGTCATTCAGGCACTCAACTGCAGTTTTCTTGGGGACTGGGACAATGGTAGCTGCTTTCATACACGATGGTACACATGCCGTTTGCAAGGAGATGTTAAAAATCCTTGTCAGGACCCCTGCTAATTGGTCGACACAATTCCTGACCACTATCCCCAGCACCCCATCTGGGCCTGCGGCTTTGCTGGGATTCACAGCCTTCAGTACAGCTGTCACTTGGTGTTCACACAGGGTGAGTGGCTGAGAGTAAGAAGGCCGGCCAGCAAAGGCTATGGGGTCTGGTCTTTTAACCTCGTAGCGGGCGAAGAAGATATTCAGCTCCTCAGCCAACAAGGCATCGGTGTTTGCCATGCTCCTCGTGCTGCCCTTATAGTTGGTTAAGTGCTGCAGACCCTGCCATACTTGCCTCGGATCGTTATTCGCTAAGTGGTTCTCCACCTTTTGTTTGTATTGTTGTTTTGCCATCCTAATGCCTCTTCTGAGATTTTCCCTGGCCTCTCTGTATGCGTCCCTGTCCCCTGCCTTAAAGGCAGAATCCCAGGTTCTCAGGAGTGTTCGTATCTCTGCAGTCATCCAGAGTTTACAGTTCCCATAAACTCTAATGCACTTATCCGTTGTTACACTATCAGTGCATGTTCTAATATAAGAGAGTACGGCATCTGTATATGAATTTAGATCTTGTTCTTCAAATACACTCGTCAGTGGTTTCAAAGCAGTCCTGCAACTGACTGAGAGCACCCACTGGCCAGGTTCTGACCCTTTTTGTGACTGCCTGAGTCCTTTTCCTGAGAGGAACATACTTTGGGCACAACAGGAGTGAAAGATGGTCAGATGTACCCAGGTGGGGAAGAGGAAAAGCTCTGTATGCCTGTTTCAGATTGGAATACACATGGTCCAAAGTGTTCTTCCTTCTGGTGGAAACTTGCATATGCTGTACAAATTTAGGGAGAACTGTCTTCAGACAAGCTTGATTGAAGTCCCCAGCCATGACAAGAGCACCCTCTGGGTGAGTTTGCTGCTGCCTGGTGATGATGTCATACAGCTTAGAAAGTGCCATGTTGACATTGGCATCAGGTGGAACATAAACAGCTATAATAATTACCACAGTAATTTCTCTAGGCAGATAGAAAGGCCTACATATAACAGTCATCAGTTCTACATCTGGGGAGCAATACGTGTATACCAATCTGCTGTTAACACACCATTCACAGTGTATATACACACAGTCCTCCTCCTTTACCCTTCCCGGACCGTTTATCTCTGTCAGAGCGGTGAAAAACTTGGCTTATCAACTCCACAGCTTCATTCGGTATCTCTGAATGTAGCCAGGTCTCCGTGACAACCAGAGATACCATGAGTGAAGCATACAGGAAGTCAGAGACTAATATTCCAATAATGCATTATTTTGGTCCTGGGTGGTATGAAGGCACCAATTAAAGTGTAAAAACTTGTTTGGCAACCAAAGATATATGGACAATGTCATAAACCTGACTGTGAACTAGAAGAAAATGCATAGCCCTTTTTCTACCAATATTATTAAAAGCAAACATAAAAGAAAAACATAAAGAAAACACCCCATTCTGATTGGTAGATTTTGTCATGAAAATGAAATGAAAACATTGTGACAGTCAATACAAAAGGCAAGACACCTATAAGGGCAAATGAGGGATTCTAATTGGAAATGCAAATCTCATTGGAGCCCTATTTTCTTTTGTTCTGATTTATATTGTAAGGTTGAATTATTTCAGAACTGTAGGCCAGGGAACATAATTGGTATTATTTTACATTTATAGTTGTCACTCTAATAAAAGTAAAGCTACCCCTCCCCTTTTCTTAAGCTACATGCCAATTCTTTTCAGCAAAAGGCTGGATTAGTATAGCAATTATTTCCCAAACTGTCACTGATAAGCAGACAAAAGAATATCTTAGTGATATTTAAAATGTGTAAGTAAGTGAGCGTGCTTAATTTAATAAAATATACAAGCTTATGGGTGAATTGTTATGATTCTTTAATTTCTAGAAATGGGATTGGAAGATGTCTGACATTGACTTGGTTCAGGAATCTAGATCTCAAGATAGACAAGATCTACAGACCATGCAAAAACTCTAGTTTTGCAGCCAACTGCAAAAGCAGCTTAAAGCAGCTGCATTTTTTCCCCTGGAATTTCCTGCAATTCAGTGTTGTAGTAAGATGCCAGAAAAAGACATACTTGGTTTAAGAAACTGGAAATGGTGCAACTGCAACAAAGATGTTTTTATTTAGTTGATAACAATAAGAATTATACTAGCCTAATATGATATAACAGATATTAATGGGAAAAGAGAGGAAATATCTGATGTCGTAATATGAGATTTATGCTAAAAATTTATGTACACTATTAAACTATTGATTAAGCCAGCCATCATGTTGCTTTTTAAATATCCAATTGTAAAATGAGAAAATCAATAAAATATTATATAAAAAAGAAAGAAACTGGAAATGGTTGTTATATACTTTTGCCTATAAGCCTGAGGAAGATCATGAATACAATCTTACCTTTTGGTTACAACATACTTAACTGAAATTTGTGGATAATCAGAAATAGTGGAATTAGGTACCCAGAGATCTCAATTTCATGCCTATTCATAATTTTGAGCCTGTAAGTTTATTTCTGCTCTCTGTTCCCTCCTAACCAACTGTATTTTTATATCCAACAGTATACAAAATTTTGATTTCTTTCATCAGACATTTATTATTGAGGTTGTGCACTTTAAAGGGACATATCACCTTGAGATCTTGCAAGAAGTTAGAAATCTGATGGAACTTTTTTAATTATTGATAGTCCCACAAACAAGTGGCAAAGGCTGAGAAGAGAATGGAGAAATGGAATGCAGCTGAAAGGCAGGCTAGTAAAAAAATGCTTGAGGGAGGCGAGGGCATCTGGGCAGAGGCAGACGTGGCAACCTTACCCTTACCCACCATGGCCCTATACCATTTCAGATAGATGGCTGTCCAGTCTTTTCTTAAAAACCTCCAATGATGAAACATAATGAATCATAAGCACTAGAGGGTTTGCAGTGCTTCATATCAACAAACCAAATTGTACATACTGTATGCAGTACATGCACACAACACATCTTCTTGAAAGCTTCATAAGACAGAGCACATTGTCTTCATTACATCAAGCAAAGCACCTATTTCACCTGTTAGTGAAACATGCTTTGATGACTCTAACTTGATTTACTGCAATGTGTTGTACATGGAAATAACTTTGCAGATACTTTGGACACCTTAGTCTTTAGCAGAATTTATGAACTGACTAAATGTAGTTTTCCAGCTGTGGTAGCTTTCAATTTTCAGATCCAAAGTAAAGTCTCATGCTGATTTTTAAATCCTTCAGTGGTTCAAGGCCAGAAGATCAGAAAGAAGAGGTTTTTAGTCACTTTAGTCATTTTTGAAAGTGCCCTTGCTATTGAATACAATGGGTGGCTACAAGAGAGGAAACAAGTTGTCAGACTTATAAATAACCTAAGTTATTCATCTTCTCCCAGACATTTTTAATAATTTTGCAGCTAGTTTGATTTTAAATGCCTGTACTATACATACTGGATGGATAGTAGATAATAGATTTATACACTTTATATTTTTCCAGGACTGTTAATTAATTGCACTTTATAGTTTTCATTGTTCACTTTTGCCTTCATATTGTTTTAATGTTTTAATTAAAAATTAATTCTAATAGAAAAGTTTGGGCTTGGGCCATTAGAAATAAAATAAACAACAAAACCATAAATTATTGTCATCAGATTTCATTATTAGCCCTAACATCTCTATAAAAGGAAACAGGAGGACAATTATTTTTGTAAAAGTGATATTTCTTTTGGTTCATAAGAAAAACAAATCCAAGTCTATATTGGAGACCAACCAAAATGGCATCCAAAAATGTGTCACCATTCCAATTCTCTAGAATTTTTCATCCCAGAGAGATTAGAAAGAAACAATGCTAAGAACAAAAAATAAAGCCGGATGTTTTAGTCATTTGGAGGTTAAAATCAGCTCAATGGGTAGACTATAGAATAACAGCATTAAATAGTGACAGATGTGTTTGAGGCCTCCCCATACAGAAGTCCTTGAAACATACAATCACTGATCTGTTAATTCCATTTTATTCTTTCAGTTCTATTTTTTTTAATCCAGTTCTTCCTTTTTGCATTTCTTCTAAATTCTGCCTCATTAATTTACCACTTTGTGGGCACATTGGCTATTGGCTAGGTCTAAGCAACTTGTCTATTAAGATATAATCCTATAATCTTTTGGTAAAATATGGTATTGGAAATATGTAGAGAAAACATTAACTACATTCAAGTATCAAAAACACTCCAAGTTCATGATAATTGTACAAATATCAGTTGCTTTCTACAAAAAGTTGTGTTTCCCATCAAAAATAAATCTGTCTCAACTTTGCAAGATTACAATGAGAGTGCTGTGCAATATTTAGTGATAATAAGAAAATATTATTCTGCCACACATGATCCAGGATTATAAAGTCTAAATAAAGTAACTTTTAGAAAACATACTCAATTTAAAATAAGAAATAATTTAGTTTGGAAAATATAATATTGTAGTAATTAATAAGCCAACAAAGTGACTGATTCTGTCTGGCTCAAGCATGAAGATCTATGTGTGACAATTCATACTTCATTAGTTTTAAGTAATAGAATAGAAAAGAATCGAATAGAGCTGGAAGGGACCTTGGAGGTCTTCTAGTCCAGTCCCCTGCTCAAGCAGGAGAACCTATACTGTACCGTCTCAGACAGGTGTAAGTCTAGTCTCTTCTTAAAAATCTCCAGTGATGGAGTGCCCATGATTACTGAGGGCAAGCTGTTCCACTGGTTGATTGTCCTCACTGTCAGGAAGTTTCTCCTTAATTCCAGGTTGCTTCTCTCTTTGGTCAGTTTCCAGCCATTGTTTCTCATCCTTCCCTCTGGTGCTCTGGTGAACAACCTGGCCCCCTCTGCCTTGGGGCAGCCCGTCAGATACCGGAACATTGCTATCATGTCTCCCTTATTTTTTTCTTTTCTTTAGACTAGCCAAACCCAGGCATTTGATCATCTTAGTTGCTCTTCTCTGAATTTTTTCCAAACTCTCAACATCTTTTTTGTGATATGGTGAGCAAAATTGGCTGCAGTATTTCAGGTGTGGTCTTACTAGGGTTTTATAAAGTGGCACTAATACTTCATGTGATCTTGATTCTATCCCTCTGTTTATACAACCCAGGATTGTATTGCTGCTGCACACTGCTGGCTCATAGTCAAGTGATTGTCCACTAGGACTCCAAGGTCCCTTTCACAGTTACTGTTTTTAATATGGTTTCAAACTGCCCTTTCATTATTCTTGCCAAAATTCAATTGTTTCCCAGACTACTGTACATGTCTTCTTTCCAAAATTCTTGACTATGACTGAATTTGCTCATGCCTTCTTATAGTCTTTAAAGAATGGCACATCTGAAATAATTATCACAGAACAAACTATAAAAGCAATGTTTTTATTTCCTCTGGCATATGTCAAATAGTATTTTAAATGTTGGCATTTGACATATTCATTTATAGTGTTATTGGGAAGTAAGGAGCCCTGGTGGCACAGTAGTTAAGTGCAGTATTAAAGGCAAACTACCCAGAGCCTGGAGTTTGATTCTGACGAGGCTCAAGGTTGACTCACCCTTCCATTCTTTTGAGGTTGATAAAATGAGGACCCAGATTATTGGGGGCAATATGTAATAATGTTCTACATTGTAAACTGCCCAGAGAGTGCTGTAAAGGGTATATATGTTTAAATGCTATTCCTATTGCTGTAAAAAAATATATGATCTAGCAAAGTTTGAAAGGAATGCTTTGTTGTTGTTAACATGCTTTTGAGCAAAGCACCTCTTCAAAGAAGGTTTGCAAAATGATGATACTTTCTTCTGGGGTTTAAAGTGAAGCAGATAGATTGTCCTTTTTGCATGAATCCAAGGCTTTATTTGGCATGTTTATAAGAGGCTCCTGAATGTGTATTTTACAGCTTCTAAAACTGCTAGATGAGGCCTCCAAGCAGTATGAAATGCCAGTATAAAGTGAATTATATCAGTCTAGTGCAAAGAATTCTATCAATATACATAAAGCCAGTAACACCTCACACAAGGCCCATAACAAATCAGTTGAGCAAGATGCATGGATAAATTATGGTCTCTGGATAGTATATTCAGATAGGTGAGTTCAGTCTTCTTATTTGGACTAGTAGAGACATTAATTCTTTTTGGACAAAAAGTATACAGTGTCTACCTATTGTTTAAAGACTTTTTACCATCCTAATAGCTAGCATTGATAAGATGACATTTTAATATCAGTAGGTTATGTGTCTTTTGGATCAAACTAGTAGATTCAGAGGATAAAAATAACAAGTGGAAACAAGAGAGGAAAATTTATTTTCTTTTGCTGTGCTTTTTTAAAAAAACTAATTGTTAAGAGTTTTCAGCTGCATCCTTGTTCCTGAGCTATCTTAGCAGAAATGCTGTACAGGTAGTCCTCGACGTATAACCACAACTGAGCCCAAAATTTCTGTTGCTAAGTGAGACATTTGTTAAGTGAGTTTTGCCCCATTTTATGACCTTTCTTGCCATAGTTGTTAAGTGAATCACTGTAGTTGTTAATTTAGTAATTCAGTTATTAAGTGAATCTGGCTTCCCCATTGCTTGTAAGAAAAGGTAATCACATAATCCCATGACACCTCAACTGTCATAAATATGAATCAGTTGTCAAGTGTCTGAGTTCTGATCACATGACACTGGGGATTCTGCAATGGTCGTAAATGTGAAAAATGGTCATAGTTCACTTTTTTCAGTGCTGTTGTAACTTTTAATGGCCACTAAATGAACTATTTTAAGTTGAGGAGTACCTGTATTTTATAATAGTAATTTCCCAAGTTGAATTTATTTTCCATTTATTATCTTTCCTTTGTATTGGTTTACATGCATGTAACCATCATTCAATTCACTTTCGAGGTAAGCAACATTACACAAAGTATTGAAAAG